>NC_046233.1:3921647-4201647 GCF_009819885.2 Catharus ustulatus | reverse complement strand
GAGAGATCAACGCTCACAAGCAGAAAGTGCCACAGGCAAAAGCTCAACCACTAGAAAGGGGCAAAGCCTGCAGGCTCTTAAATTGGGCACTGTGCAGTTGAAGAGTTTAATAGGTCTAAGGAATCAGAAGAGTTTCCAGAGTGGCCAACTTCTGTGTTTTCCTCTGAACCTATCTCTAGGACAGTAAATGCAGGGATCTGCCAGGGTAAGTGGTTGAGAGGAGCCCTTGTGGTGCCAGCAAAGCTGAACCCATGCACCAAAATGCACAGGAATGCACACAGCATCTCCTGGGTGTAAGGCTAGCCCTTCATCTCATCTGCCTGGGGAGAGAATGCCCTGATAGTGTTTAGTTCTTTGAAGAACCACTGCTGTTCAGCACCTGAATGTTTGCTATGCTGCGCTCATGCAACCTCACAACACCTATGATATACACTGACACAGCTCTGTGTCACAAAGAGTACAACCCAGCACCAAATAAACCCACAACTGACACACACACAAAGAATCAGAACTGACTCTCTTATCAGTGATCAATGGGCAGCTGAAAACTACTCCTTTGTTCTGTTAACAAGTAATATTTTCAGAGATTCCTGAAAAAGGAGTGTTTCCAGGACTGGCATCACTACAGCAGGGCAGACAGATGCTGGAGGTCTTTGCTTTCCAACCTGAGCATCGTGGGCAACTCTGGGCACAGATGGCCCAGGTGAGTATGCTGGAGGCACACAGCAAAACTCACAATCCTCTGCTTCTATCAAGTTATGAGAAACAAGGAAAGAAAAGCCTGTCTGTCCCCAGAACATGATTGCAAATTAGAGTTGTCAAGCCCCAGGCCTCCTCTTGACTCACTGAAAAGCAAACCCAAGTTTTCAGAACAGTTTTTGCTCCAGAATGGATAATTTTTGTGGAAATCAGGAATCCAAATTTGACACCCACAAAAATCCATTAGCTCTCGGAGACAATTTCATTTTAAATAGCTTATTTCCGTAAGCAGAGCATGAAGCTATTTCACTCAACCTGACAAATAAGTAAGGCCAAGGATGCAGCATTTAAAATTCAGAGATAACTAAACAGAAGAAGAATTATATTTAGACATGATAGGAGTTGGAAACAGGTTCCCTTCCACTCTTACGCTGAAGCTAAACAGCCATGATATGATCAAACAAGTTTTCACTTTTGCCTTGTAAATAAAATCAAAGGGCAACAGTCCTTTTTCTCTGACGTCTGTAGTTAATAAAGAAAGAATAAACATTACCTACTCTTACATGAGAAGGGAGGAGGAGAGAACATTTCTTAATCTCTTTCCAAAGAGGATTAATCTACAGCATATTTCCACCCCAAATACTAATGAAACAAAAAGCTTTTCCTGCAGTTTTCTGGAGGGGGTGTTCTATCAAAGCCTCTCATGTGAGTGAAGTTCACCTGAGAGCATTACCAACCCTTCAGGTATGGAGCATCAGCTGTACGAGGGCAAGGAGAGCTTCCACTGGAAAAACACAAAAGCTCCTAATGTTTCTTAGGGCCCAGATATCTGAGGGGTACCAAGTGCCTCACAACCACCAGCTAACTGAGGCTTACAACAGCTCCATAAAGCAGGTGAGCTGTTATGGCTGGAGGTCCTAGGGCACAGTGAGCCCCATCCATGGCAGAGTTTAATGTGGGGATGGGTGTGATGGGGCCAAGCGTGCAGTGAAGTATTTACTGGCTCCAAACAACCTAGCTAGCGTGACTGAAAAAGACAAGGAGCTGGGATAAGGCACCCATGTCCCTTGCTGTGCCTCTGAGCCACTCGCCCACCCGCGGCAAGGGAACAGGATGAGGAAGCTATTTTCATCCCAAGTATCTGGAGCTTACAAACACCCGCTGAAAATGCAGTGCCTTATCAAAACAGGTGAGAGCCAATGCCAGCTGACGTTCCCATTCCTCTGAAGAACTCAGCCACAAGATTGTTTTTTTAATTATTATTTTTGAGCAGAGTATTTACATGTCTGACTCTAAATAGGCTTTGGCATTTCTGCAAGGGGACCAAATGCATGACCTCACGGTCTTGAAGAGTGATGGGATCAATCCAGCTGCCCTTGCCTTCCCTCTGGAGAGGCCTCTTTAGCAAGGCAGGCAGACCCCTGGGAATGGGCTAGGAGGGACAGGCCCTTACAAACACAGCTCCAAGGAACAGGAAGGAAGAAAATAGCTATGGCAAAAAGGCCAAGGAACAAGAGAAGTGCCCAGGCAAGACCTGGCGAGGGGAAGTGAGGGTGAGCCCAGCCTGCAGAAGAGTTTACGTTCCCTTTGAAGAGAAATATTCAGGCTGTCAGGTAAAACAGAGAATCTAACCCGTGGGAGGCCAGAAGATGCTACCTTGAAGAATCTGGCTATTACAGGATTAACAGCTACGATCCCTCCCTCTGAGGACACTGAATGCCAAAATCTGGCCTGAGGGTTTTAGGTGGTGAGGTTTGTCCAGGCGTGTCGGCAGGAACTCTACAACATACAGAGGAGAAATACTGTCCAAACCTGTATTATCTAAACATAGGTGCCTTTAAAATACTAAATATTTTTTTTTGAGGATAAGAAAAGAGATAGAGGAACACGAAGCCAAAATACACACATTTCTTTTGGGAGTAAAACGTGCCCCTCCAACACTTGAATTCTACTGTACAATGTATTTATACCATGTTTAAGAAACATTTGTCAAGCATATAAAAACCCCCAGAAGTTCACTGTCACACAGCTTAATTCCCTATATTCTGCCTACATGCACATATAGGGCCAGTTTGTTAGGGGGTGGAGGTGTGTAGCAAAGCACAATCTAGCGAGACATGACACCATAACGGTGAACAATAAAAGCAAGCGCAGCATATGTGCTGGACATTTGGTGAAAATAACCCAGCCACAGCTCCGACTTTGGTACATTTTCCTGTGTGGAAACTGGTAATTCAGTTTCTGCTCTAATTCAGCTCAGCCAACAGTTAAGTTGCTCACAACTCTGCCCTGGTAATTATTTGGGAATTCTGAAATTCTAGGAAATGTATCTTTACTTTTCAGTCCCCTTTGAATGGAGCCCAACATGCTGAAATTTGGGGGTTTTCTTCTTCTCTTCATGTTATGGTTTTTTCTCCATCTAGCAGCTAGGATTCTCCCTGGCTATAAGATCTGAAATGGTAGCAATAATTATATTTCCTATTTTATTACTTGTAATTGCCCCTTTGATCAGAATCCTATGCCATTTAACCACATTTATATGGTCATCCTGCACATAGGTTCTAAATACAGAACGAATTATTTTCCAAGGGAAAACTACAGGAGCTGGGTTTCCCTTTACTGCACACACATGGAATACCATACATTTGGCACCAATTTAGGTTATTATCATTTCATTCTTCCTTTTTATATTTGTTTCACTGTAAAAGCAATATAAAGCTCCCTGTTCCCTGGGAGCTGCTCATTCTGTAGTACTGCCTTCCTTCATCAAGCCTGTAGCACACCCACCCTGATTCAAACTCCTCTGCCAAAGGAGATATCAACAAACACATGAAATATCCCACAGCTGGAAGGGCTGTGGTCTGCAGGTCTTAAAGCTTGGCTGATCAAACACTGCAAGCCTTACCCCAGCATGAAACCCAGGAAACTCTTCATGTACAGCTTTGTTGTTTGTCCCGAAGTCCAAGAGTTTGCAGAGACACAGGCAAGTCTTCCCAGCTGGTAGACTGCCTCAAGGTCAGGCTCTGTCACACACAATCAGTCTGGCTGCCCCATCTCCATCAGCTCTGGACATGTCACCAAGCACAGAGCTCTTGGAGCTCTCCTTATTCATGGCTGCCCCTTGCCCACTGTTACCCTACAGCAGAGAAGCACAGGGCCAGAAGACACTGCTCTCCCTCCATGCAAAACAGAGGACCATTGCCTGGGGCTGTATGGCTGTTAATAATGGCAAAACCCTGACAGACTTCAGAGAACTCAAACAGAGCTGCTTTTGATTTAGGCCACGCACCTGAAAGCAGAATTTTTTCATTCATCTTCCTCAAAGTGATGGTTGCGGGAAACTACCTAAATAGCCCAGCTCAAGAATTTGCAGTTGTGGAAAAAAGAACATAGTCTTTTGAACAACCATCCATAGAGTAAGTGTTTCATTTGGAGGGAAAGCCAATGTGAAATGAAATTCAGGGCAGCCAAAACCAGGCACATGTCACAGGGAAGAGCTGGTGACACACCAGGGTGTTCCTGCCTACACTGCTGCTCCCCATAGCCCCCAGGTGGTACAGGGATAACAGGAGCAAAGGAGGGGGTTGAACTGTGTGCTTTATCCCAAATCCTTTCTCTAACAGCTTTGCTAGAGAAAATTCACGGTCTTGCTTGACGCATGTTTGTTCTACGTGTTTCCATCACACTGCCTTGTCCATTCAGACAGCTTAGAGAGACATTCGCATCCTCCAGTCACAGGAAAAAAATGCTGCTGGAAGAGGGTGCATGCAGCCAGAAGAACTTAAGGCTCACAGATAAAAGAAATCCTAGCAGCTACTTGACTTTCACTACTTGACTTTTGAGCACACTCAGGAGCAGCAGCAACAGGCAGATTCACCTGGACTTCCAAAACATCCCACTTCTCAGGATGCTCTCCAGGTGAGCCAGTCGCCTGCTGCTGGGAACAGTTGTAGGAGGCTCCCTCATGCTGGAAAAGCAAAGGATCTGTAGGTGCTTCCCAAGCTTCTCATCACAGATACCTATGCACCATCTACACCCATGATAAGATGTGTTTACAAATAAGAGCAAACTGACAAGTGTGGGAACAGGGAATCTTCACACTTCGGAACTTGAAGTCAACTTGGTTCAGTCAAACATGGAAAAGGAAGTAGCTTTGGCACTTGGGGTAATTTCAGTGACAGACAACTGTTCTCCTTAGCTACTAAATATAAATCACAAATACAATCACAAATTCCTAGAGCTTCTTCTCCAGATACCAATAGCAGACTTGGTGCTGAAAAACTCTACAGAGATAGAGATCAGAGGTCTATTTTTGTTTCTTCATCTTGACGCTCATGACTTTGATGGGGTAAGTATATTAGCATATGATAAATTACTCCTTAATCTGTTGTAGTTATAATTCTAGAGACAGGTTCAGTGGCTTTGCTCTCAACCACAAATATTTCTGTAAAGAAACACTTATTTTGCTGGAAAAGGGTAAGAACAAAGCGTTTTGTAAACAAAGCTGGAAAAAGAGAAATCCATCTCCCACAAAGCTCAAAACTCCTCGAAATAACTTTCTGCAGAGAGCTACCATTACCTAGGGTGAAAAACTTCTTTAAACTCAGCAATCCTGAATTACACTGAAATGCTCAAACAGGGCTGCACAGTACATCATCAGAACTGGTATAGCTTTTAATTTCCCACCTGATTGGGTTCAAAAGGTTCATATGTTGGAAAGTGTGGCAGGAGAAACTTACTGAAAATTGCAATCCAGGATCAGATTAAAGAGGGAGGATGATAAAGGTAAAATCTTCATAAATTAATTTCTTTATCCAGAATAAACTCAAAAGGTCCTGTGAGGGGAGGAAGGATACGTGTTTCATTAGGACAAAGAGAGTAGGAAAACCTATACCTGAAACCTCTTTTGTGAAGACAACTCTTACAATGTGATTTCTTTAAGGGCAAGGTATTGAAACCATTTTGGAAGAAATATTTTACCTCCCAAGAAGATTAACACTGAAGTTCTGCACAGCACACTGCAGCATCGTTGCATTCACAAAACACTAACAAACACCAAAAGAGAGTCTCTTAGCCCAACTCCCAGTCCATCCTACTGGTACTGTCTGCTTGGGACAGAAATCCCTCTATGACATGAGAGACAGATGCTCAGCACACTCATTCCTACAGAAGGTGAAGACATGACACGTCCTTTGCAGGTAATGACATCCTAAAGCAACACATACATTAACTTTAGAGGGAAGACAAAGGGTAGAACCATAGGGGTACTGCTAAAATACACAAAATTGCAAACTCTTTTTCATGAGCTTTAGAGGCCAAATTTTTCCAGCATTATTCTAGAGAATTTCTGACTTTATGGAGCTTCTGGGGAGAATCTGCATCACCCTGTGCTGTGAGAAACCCTTTCTCTCTACCTGTGCCCTGGGTGGAATTAGGTTTTGCCTGCAACCTGAGCAGTTCTGGGCTGTGAGCACAAAGGGAACAGCTGCTGGGTTTTGTCTCCTGGGTGTGCTCGTGTATGAACCCCGTGCCTACAAGGACAGCCTCAGAAAAGGCATTGCAGTGGCCTTTTCTTTTCAGGACACATTTAGCTTTGGAAGCAGACCCCAAGATTTGACACTGCACACTGATGTAGTCCACCCTGAAGAAGTAGCTGGCAGATGTCACCTTCTTAGCTTTGGTGTTATGGGTGAAAAGCAAAGGCTTTGTGAAAGCCAAGACCCACACTACACTCCGTGTTCATACACATCTCCTTGGTTTTCTTCACACCAGCCATGTGTAGAAGCAGTGTACAAGGAGAATTGAAAACCTGCAGTCAGGGTAGCTGGTGGCCAGACCAGTGGGTTTGTTGGGGATGATTCCTGGGGTTTTGAACAGCAAACAGGGGGTTCAACAGGGCAGTCAGATCGTCATCAGGCAGCACTTCACCACAGCACGGCCCCAGTCTGCACTCATGCATGGCCAGGCTACCATGGAAGGGCTGCTGGAAAACGAGATGGCATGTGAGAAATGCAGAAGTGAAACCAAGAGACCTGAAGGTGACAGCCATAAAAACTGAAGTCTCATTAAATGTTGGCCAGGCGGTGAGCATGGACCCTCCCATCTGTTTGCTGTGCACCCCAAAGGGGTGGAGGCCGGGGTGACGTGCATGCCTTGGAAATCAGCAGCTTTTACACTGTTCACCCAGGAAGTTATTAACTTGCATGTTTGTGGGCAACTGCACAAGCTATTTTTGGTCATGGGACCCTGTGCAAGGAAAGGATTGCGAGGTTTTCATAATGATCTTTAGTTAACTTGGTTACCCACACAACAATGGCTTTCTGAGAGGCCAACTGCTGCGAAAAACTTGAGACGGGCTTTACTTCCAGAGGTATTAAACTATGAAAATATCTAACCATAATAGTAAGCAGCTATAAAAAGAGCCCTGTTTATTTCACATGATTTTTTGTATGCCACAGTGTTATGAGAATACTTCAGCTCAATGACAACATGGTAAATTGGAAAAGATTAACTATTGAACTCAGCACTTACGCAGTTCATTTTTGTTTGGTGTTGGTGATTTTTCTTCCTTCAAAACCCAAGTTTTCACTAATATCAGCAGACACAACAACATTTTTAAAAATCTGAATTCGCAATTAACCTGATTCTAAGGTCAACTGATGTAAGGGCCATGAAAGGAGAAACTGGCGAATAAACAGAAAGAAAAAAACTAATGTAGATTTCAATTCTACATTGCTGTACTTCACACAGGTAGATCTGGAGCCCACATACCCAATATGAGAAATAATCTGGTATCTCACATCTCTATTATATTGCAAATTGTATCCAATAACTTTTCTGCAACAGTGGAGCATCACAGAATACCCTACAGAGAAGGTCAAATGTTGTACTACAGAGCTCTGATAGTGTCTTAGTTCATTCCTGAGAAATACCATGAGGCCTTACTGAAACCCTTTCACTGTAAGGGTACACCAAGAGAAAGGGGGGAAAAAATAAAGATTGCATTTGTTTCTGAGAAGACCCACATGGCTCCACGGAGAGGACACTTCCACCCTTGTTAATCCCAGCTTCTTAAAGCAACACTCAGTAAGATAATGAATCCTTTAAATGTTACATCTTGTGTCTTGCATTATTGTGGTGCAGCAACTCTCCACATCAAACAGTCATCAGCACTATTACAAAGTGGGCTTATAAGAGACTGGCTGAAAAGGCGCTGTGTGAAAAGAAGTGGAAAATTAAAGCTGAAGCAGTCGAAGAAAGGGCTTAATTTACTGGCATGTACAGTATGCAAATGAGATTACTCTCAGCTTAACTGCATCATTTATGTCCATAATAACGGCATCATCATTACAGGGCTCAAATTAAATTACACCATAATTAGCATATCAAAGTGATTGGTTAAAGTTTAAAACAAATACCCAATTTTGTTAATGAACAGCTGTAATTGTCATGTACACTTCAATGAAAACTCCCTAAACAAATATATGTTTTAGAACAGAGAAAGATTTTGAAGCAGACAGGTCTGTGGCAGAGGTAAATTGCCTAAAAAGAATGACACAGACTATTCTATTAATGTTAATATATGCTCATCATTTTTCAGGTAATAAAACATTCTATCAAAACAAGCTTTCCCTTCGTATTTTTTGCCTCTCAGCTGCACCACCACTCTGGCAAGTGTCAGTGGGGAGAGGTGCTGGCTGTGCCCAGCCTGCCCCACGCATGGGACATGCACAGCCCCCCCTACACACCGAGGGAGGAGGAGGAAGATGAGGATGTCTCGCTAACTCTACCCTGTAGACCAGGGCTGGAGTAAGCTGATGACATGATAACACATCAGGCAGCCTACAATTCAATTTACTCTAATCTAATCACATCTACGCAGCAGTTCCAGAGGTGGAACTGCACCAGAGAAGTTTTTGCTGTTCTCATCTCATTAAAATAAATAGGGAGGTGGGACCGGAGGGTTTGTCACTGTCAGCCTGGCAGCCAGCAACACATTTCCAAAGATGCATCAGTGCAAATGTACACAGCAAATACACAGTTAAAGCACTCCTCAGGCAGAAAAAGCTTTAACAGGGGAGCAGGTCTGCTCTGTGATATTTTAACAGTGCAGGTGAGCTCCACTGTGCTTGGAGACCAGGCCAAAGGAGCCCGGTGTCACCTCATACATGGGGTAAAATAAACCCTCTATGTCCCCAAAAATGTTTACAGTGGTGTATATTTGCTTATTTATTACCTAATATTATAGGAAGCAACACAGGGAAGTATATTTTGTGTTAAAATTGGGAATGCACTTTCAAATATACTTAACAAGGAAATTGAATGTCTTATTAAATCCGTATTATCAAAACACTGTTCAAAAATTTAAAGAAAGTAGCTTTTCATTTTATTCATCGAGGAATCCATTAAAGCCTAAGCTCTGAAGTAGTATGTAAATTATGTGCCTTTCAAGGTAGAGCTAGGGCAAATTCACTCCATCAACTAATGATGAACCTCATTATGTGCAGGGAGTATTCATAATGAGGAAACAAGCCACCCGCCATTCCATGTTCTAACATAAATCCCTGTAAAATGTGAATATCTCCACGTCTAATTAAAGGCTACTAATTCCTATCATCCCCTACAAGGCCCAAAAAGCAAAAACTAGAAATGTGTTTTAAAAGACACCCTTTGATTTTACAAAACACATTTATTTGTGTTTACCATTAGTGAGTTGCAATGTCTTTTTTTTAAGAAAAATCAATCCCAGTTTTATAGGATAAAAGTTTGTGGGTACAAAAGTTTATTTACACTACCTGACTTGTTCTTATATTTTAAAAAGAGTTTCTGATTAGCACAGGTCAGGCTGCACAGCTTAAGAAAAAAATACATAAAAAGGCAGAGAAATCTCCAGTAATATGTGAGAAATAATATTTTAGCAGGGTGAAAAGGGGAAAAAAAAAAAAAAGCAAAGAACAGCTTTGTTACCCAGGTTTGCTCTGGAACTGAGACTTCCTGAAAAAAATAAATCTAGAGATCCCATAATAACTGGGGAAAGAAGCAGGCAGCAGAGACAGAAAGAAGGAGAACCAATTAAGCAACCAAGTACACAACAGGTATTTAAAAGATTTTTTGAATGATACTCAATTTAGGAAGAAGCTGCTTCCCTCCCAAAATCCCATAAGAATTAGGGATTGAAGACAACGCTGCTTAATGCAGGTTGGAAGAAAAGTGCTCTTCCACAGACTTACCTAGATTTGATATTTATACCTACAAGCGCAGCGTCCGCTCCTACGATCAAAACCACATTTCTTATTAAGTTACATAATACCCATCCTATGCATCGCCGTGAATTCATTTGCTCCTGCACTGAATTATGGATTTGCTCTCTGTACTTCCCAGCATAGAAGTGGACAGGTTTGCCGACTCCCCTGAACGGAAGACGCATCACTGTTTCTTTTTCACTGCTCTGTATTAATATTTTCCTACGTGCTCAAAACAAACCGAGAAGCACAGCAAAACCTGAGAGCATTTCAGTTTGGAGGAGAAGAAAAGCATCCGCTGAAGCTGAGCAGCATATAGGCTTAAAAAAGAACAAAAAAAAGAAAAATGATGGCATAATGGGCTGGTTTAAGCAATGTGATAACTCCTTGCAGGGCAGGGAAGCACTTGAACAGTCGCAGAAAAGGCTGTGGTACCTTCAGATTATGTCAACCGAAAAGTTGAAATCCTCGTGTAAAAATACCCCGCACGTTTCATTCCCTAGAAAAGCTTATTTAGAATTCATAGAAATTCATAGCCGCTAAGAGGAATATGTGCTCATAAAATCACAAACGTTAAAAAAAAAAAAAAAGAAAGAAAAAAAAGAGGAAAAAATACTTAGAAGAATAAAATAGAGCACACAGATTAAAGTATTTCAGCAACGCAAATTTTCTAGAAATAGATGGGCATTTTACAAGGGGAGGGAATTAAGGGAGGGGGGGGAGAATCCGGCTTCTTTAAGTTGCATAAAAATAAAACTACGCCGCGCCGCGCTGCTCCCCTGCCCGCCCCGCGCTGTGCCGGTGGGGTGGCGGTGCCGGGCTTTTTTTTTTTTTTTTTTTCCGCCTGTTATATTTTTTTTTTCCCCTTCTCCCTTCTCCTTTTAGGTCAACCAGTCATGCACTGGGAAAGACAACCCCTCCAAAAATAACTTGTCCCTCCCCCGGAGAGCGCGGAGTTGAACAACCTACCTTTGTTCTGGCGCTGCAGATAAGAAGCGGCTCCGCGGCGGGAGCCGCGGCCGCGGCTCGGGGCGGGCGGCCCCGGGGAAGGGCTCGGCACCACCTGGCAGCGCTGCGCGGCCGCGGAGCGCTCCCGGCCCCGGCCCCGGCCCCCCGGCCCCGGCCGCGGGGGGATCCGCGGGAGCCGCCCCCCCACAAACCCCGCCGCAGGTTACACACACACGGCGGGGGCCGGGTGCCGGGGGGCAAAAAAAAAAAAAAAAAAAAAAAAAAAAAAGTAAAAAAAAATACAAAAAAAAAACAAAAAAGGAAGAGTTCGGCAGGATTTATTTGACACTTATTTTCCGGGCAGCCCTTTTGTGGAGTTGCGCCGTTTGTTTCTTATTGTCTGAGCAGCAGTTGGAAGCGTCTCCCCGAGGGGGCCCCTCAGCCCGGCTCGGCCGCTTTGACAGGGAGGTAACCATATTAGGATGTGTATGGCAAAGTAAACAATAACAGAGTTGCAATGAAATGGAATTTTTTTTTCTCTTTCCCCCCCCCCGTCCCGCTAATGGTGTTGGTGTCAGTCCTGTTTTTAGCCTTTTCCCACCAGTTTTGTTTCCTGGCTTAAACAGCCCATCTCTTAAAAATTACAAATATATATTTAAAAAAAAAAAAGGAATGGAGAGGCAAAGAGGGGTGAAAGGGAGAGGCAAGTGGTACCAGCTTCCCAATTGCTCACCGCGAGGCTCCTGGAAATGCTTTGGGTCGCAGTGGGGAAACGGGGGGAGCACTTTTAATATCCACATAAAGACATGTCAGTGTCAGAATTGGGGAAAAAAAATACAATATCGCTTGTATGCATTGCCGAGACCCACGGCAGAAAAAGGGAGTTAGTGGGGGCAGAAGGACAGACACTAAAATTGTAATTTTGAAAACAGGGGTCAAGTAGAGTAGAAAAGTCCAGTCGTGTTTTGCACAATCGCAGCGAACTGGTGGGATGAGCTAAGTTGTGCAAACCCCTGCAAGTCTGCCGGCTTTAAAGCTTTGAAATCGCTGCTTTTACAGGATAAAGCACTTTAAGCAAATTGTAAAATGCAGGTGTCAAGTTAGCCGGTTTAATCAGAAACAGAGCTCAGAGCAGCCGCCATGAAAAGGGTCCCCTACCAGCACAGTCGAGAGAAAAGTTCTGCAGCAAGAAAACACTCTAAGTCAAACAATATTATTTTAATGCCTGAACTCCACATCCTAAGCAAATCACCAGGAACAAGTGTAGCATCTCCTCGCACCGAGGGATGAGGCAGCCGCTGGTGAGCGCTGCCTGCCGAGGCTCAGCACTACAGCCAGCCTGCGAGGGGATCACAGCCAGAAGATGAAACAAGTTTACACGTCTGGGTGACAGCGGATGGGGGCAGCTCTCTGGTACAACAGTCCAACAGGAGCTGTTGAGCTGTTTGCACCTCCAGCCAGCATCTTCCATCGAGCAACAGCCCGCAACATGGAGCATGTCTCTGGGAAGGGCTGAAAGGGGAGCACGGATGCTCTGCCCGTACCAGGCACCGCCGTGATAACACAGCACGAGGAGAGGTTGAAGGTAGATAGGCAAACAAAGTTGCTATGAGATCACGCACCTAATTTAGAACAAAGGCAACGTTTCTCTGACAAATATGATGCACACTTACCCTGCCAAGTTCACTTGTATTCGGCTAATCTGCAGCAATCAGAACATCAGTGTTGACATCTAATGGTACCTACAAGCATCCCTCTGCCTTTCCACATGGCATAACCCTGCTCCGTTAACACGCTTTAAATTTTTCAACCATCTTGTTTAACCTAAACATCTATGAAATTACGCAGTGCGTTACTCATCCGTGCTGTGTGTGCGACCCATCCCCAACAAAAATAAAAAGTTAACACGCTGATACCAAAATCAATAAATCACACGACCAAGTAGCAGTTCAAAAGTTCAAAGACATGATGGCCAGTTCACTACGTCGCAGCACTCAACCAATAATAACTTGACTCCATCACTCCTCATAGTATAGACAATTTCATGGCATCATTTTCATTAGCCTGTCTCACTGAAAATTGCTAGCTATTTATGTATACGCTAAAATAAATTAGCCATTTCATCGAGCACCGTGATTCTTATAAAATACATTAACACAATACTCAATTTTCCAGTTGGAGTAAATAAATAAATCAATAAATTCAATACGGAGTAATTTTTATTTTTTTCTATTGTGGAGCTTCAGCTCTCAGCATAAGTGTTTTTATTGGGTTTATTTGTTTCAATAAAAATTGAAATGGGCCAGTGATCTTAGCAGTAAGATCTGGGGGAAAAAAGCAACCCAGCCCTATCTAATATTAAGAAAGTATGCTGTGCAGTTCAGCCAACTGGTAATACATAATTTTTGGTCAAAAATAATTTTCATTACAGTTATTAAACCGTCTCTCGATTTTGAAGGGTTCTTCTCTTGCCTCATGCATTCTCCAGCCCAGCAAGAAGCCCCTGGGCCTCCCTAGGTTCTGATCCTGCCCAGCCCATCCTGCTGGAGCTCTATGCCACCTTGGAGCATCCATGGGGAAAACTGGGGTGGAAAAGTTACCAGCACCCATGTTCACATTTTTAAGCACACACAGAGTATAAGATTCAACATGACCTTTGATATCAAGGATAAGGCAGGACAGAGGGATAAGGCAGGACAGAAGGATGAAGAAATGTGGGAGAAGAGTTCATGGGCACCCCAAAAACTTGACCCTTGAAGGGGGCTGTTGTGTCTGGCCCTTTAGGGCTGTGTTGCCCTGTAAGCCACTGTCAGTAGATCATGGGTTGTTGAGTGGTGACATCCTACAGTGCAATTCAAGCAATCCTTTGGGGATCTCATTTGTGCCTAACAACATCTCATGCTCTAGAGGGATGCACCCAAGGAGTCTGTTCCCCTGCCATGGGTCAAACATCCATCACGTCAGGGGCTGGGCAACGGGATAATTCAGAATTTGGCCCTGCAAAACACACACAGACAGGAACCAGGACTGCCTTTGACCTCCTGCTACTGTAACCTCAGAGCAAAGGAAGAGACCCACCAAACCCCCTAGCAGTCTCCTCATCCTTTAAAATAGCACTTCTCTACAAATCTAACATTTCGACTGCAAACCACAGGCTCCAGCTGCTCAGCAGTGAGGACAAGAACCTATAAGGACAAAACCAAATAAAATATACCCCTTTTGACATGAATTCAGTCTTAGCAGTGAAAAAACCAAATGCATTAACTAACACACACCATCTAAGCCCATAATGGTTCAACATAATTCCTTTAGAAAGCCTGGATGTGAATAGCACACTTTGCAAACTGCTTGGTGCTAACAGGAGGGTACTTTTTGTTCATATTCACTCTTTAACCTAATCAGAAGAAAAGTAAATATCAGGTCCAATTTTAATGACTGACTATAAATAAAAGCTTTTATGCAAAATGCACGGTTTGCAAAGATAACGATTTTAAGGATGATGTCACTAGTGACCTACTGAACTACATGGCACATGTCAGACAGACGTCTGTTTCTTAAATTGCAGTAATAAATTAGTAGCCACAGAATCTGTTCTGTTAAGAAAACGTGAAGCTTTCCTATTCAGATAAAAGTTTAGCAATTGTTTCACTTTAGGTTCATGAGTTAAGGTTACTATTGATGGGGGACCAGTGCAGGCCCAGCTTCATCTGCCTCCTCTTCCTCCAAGCCCTTCTCCCCAAAAGAATCCAAGACTAACACACACTGAACACCTTCCTCTAACTTTACACTGATTAAACTCTTAGGATTTTCAAGCATGACACTTGCATACTTGCACAGGTGTCACCACTAACACCACCCAACATACCACGCACGTCCCATCCCAATTACCTTAGTTTCAGAGAATTTGACAAATTTTAGCCATTTGTACTGAAGTCTGCCCTTGCTGAGCATTCTGCCACAGTCCGAATGCTGGCAAAAAAAAAAAAAAAAAATCCAGAACTCCTGAGGGACTCCTGAAAACAAGAAACATCACTGATCTACCATGGTGAGCAACCCCAATCACCACTTCTGTGAGAAGTCACCAAGTTCCCACATGCTGGAGCACAGACATGACAACAGACAGGTAAAATACTTCAGTGGGAGGTGGGTGGATGGCACCATTCCCCACCTACTGCCTCGTCCTCTTCCTCTCTGCCCCCCAGCACAGGGACAGGCAGAGGCACAGGAAGCCACCTGATTTGAATAGAGAGGAGACACAGCCAGGTCGGAAGCAGGAAAACGAGCAGACAGGGACAAGAAAGCCAGAGAAATGAACCATGACTGCCTGAGCATGTCACCTAGCTCATACTTAGACTTTTTGGCCATTACAGGGAACTACAGAGTTTAGTTCGGTTTGAAGCATTTTTGGAGACCTGTACTTTGGCCAGTCTGAGATCAGGATCAGCAGGTATATCCAAAACAAAATCCTGAACTTAAGGGTGATTTCCCTCCCCATTTCCACATTTTAGCCCTAAAACATGGAAAATCCTAGAGATGCTTGGCTAACGTGTTTTGTGTTCTCACTCAGCCAAGCAACATCTATTTCACTAATCCTTTTCTGAGAAAGAGCTGCCAAGGCTTTCATGGAAAGTTCTGGACATAGAAAACTTCAACCCAACTGGATAGGCTTTTAATCATACTGTGAATACAGGTCTTTTCAATGGGAGGTGGGAGTCTCTAGAAGTGTTTTTCTTCTTAATAGGAGTAACATCAGCCACTCCTTTGCGTCAGTAAAGAAAGTAGAAATTACTTTCTTTTTCTAACACTATTTTGCTGGTTTCTCAGGAAGCATCAACTTTGTCTTCTCACCTATCATCCCATGCACAGCACTGGTAAAAAAAGCTTTATGAAAAAAAAAAACAAACCAAACAAACCCAATATGCAACACAACGTATTGAGCCCCATACAGGAGGGAGTAATTCACTGCCAAGGCTTCCCAAAAGTGACTAATGGGTCCATGGCCCTCAGCAAACAAAGGCACGTTGCCTTTTTCTTCTTTCAAACCCCAAAAATCAACTCTCCCCTCTGCCTCAGAGGGAAGGGAAGGGAAGGGAAGGGAAGGGAAGGGAAGGGAAGGGAAGGGAAGGGAAGGGAAGGGAAGGGAAGGGAAGGGAAGGGAAGGGAAGGGAAGGGAAGGGAAGGGAAGGGAAGGGAAGGGAAGGGAAGGGAAGGGAAGGGAAGGGAAGGGAAGGGAAGGGAAGGGAAGGGAAGGGAAGGGAAGGGAAGGGAAGGGAAGGGAAGGGAAGGGAAGGGAAGGGAAGGGAAGGGAAGGGAAGGGAAGGGAAGGGAAGGGCCTGTGTGCTGCTAGGCTGTGTGGAGACTCTCTGCTCCAATGCTCACGAAGATTTCTCACTGGGTAGAGCTCCAGAGGAGCCTGAGCTTACGATAAGCAA
The DNA here is from genome assembly GCF_009819885.2 of Catharus ustulatus. Lineage (NCBI taxonomy): Eukaryota > Metazoa > Chordata > Aves > Passeriformes > Turdidae > Catharus > Catharus ustulatus. The sequence continues at coordinate 4,185,326 of NC_046233.1, read as the reverse complement.
CGGCATACTTAACAGTTACATGTTACCGTTCATGATAATGCAATATTTCATTTGGGTGATTTAGAAGTCCCTCTTGACCAACTTACAGTGAGACACCAAACGCTTCATCAATCACAACCATTTTTATTCACAATCCAGTGCAAAAACTACAGGGAGAGTTGAATTTTCAGCAACTCATTTGGGAGGGGATTGCTACCAGCTTTGAAAATCCTCCTATCTCACCAATTTTTATGTTAGATTCAAATATATTTTCTTTCTAAGCAGCATTCCATTTTCCTGCCTCTCTCTGTCGCGTTTCTTATCATGGCAGGGTGAAAGAGTATCCAATTTAATATCTGTTTTGCAGGACAGGAGATTTTTTTCATATCTTATGCACTAAGGAAAGCTGCAGGGGATGGCTTAGCAGGCTGAGCATCACGTTTTAAATACCTAGACTCCCTGGAACCACAGATCCCATCAGGTCGACTGAGCCCTTCATGCTTCTGGGGTAGATAAATTAAGTGTCACGCTGTTTACTTTGTCGGGGTCTGTTCGATGAGGCCTCTGCAGTAAAGGTCCTGTCTGTTCTGCATGGAGCTGAAGGTTAAAGTCTCATGGTTAAGACACAGCACCAGGTGCCACCTTGATCTCACTAACTCTAATGACAATTCTACCATTTCTGTTAAGAGAGACAATCCAGGGATCCGCTCCCAAAACTTGCTGTGATGTTACAGGATGACTGAAAATTATTCAATAGATTATCGGCCTCGGTTTTGTTGACTGTTAAACAGAAAAAAAAATACATCTACACCTCCCAGATGTTTAATTCATAAGTTATACAAAACTGTCAGATCTATGGATGACAGAAGAGAGATATTCATCATTTTTACAGCCTGATTTCTGTGGTTGGAGGTAACCCTATGTTTCTGCAAAGTCATACCCTCTTCCCACTCCTCTGCACCACAAGATAGCAGTGGCTGAGTCCATTGACATTAATGGCTCACAACAGAAGCCTTTTAGAAGGAAATCACTGGAGATAAGTAGTACAAAATAATCAGGAAAGACAAAGCATTAATAATAAGAATTGCAAAAGTCACAGCTTTGATGGTCAGTCGTGTAGAGACATGCATCCATCCTCACAAACACAAAAAACTCCTCAAACCCAGACACCTGAGAGAGGTCCCTCAATCTCCAAAAGGAGATTCATGGAGATTCATGAAGATTCTGATTGTGATTCATGGAGAACAGACTCAGTGTTGAAGAAAACAGGATGCTTTGAGAAGGGCAGCTGTAAATACGCACTTGGAACCTATTCCTGGTCTTACTCTTAGCATTGCAGCTGCAATTATTTTATGATTTAGCTACACAGAAGATTCTGGGAAAGGTGAGTGAAGGGAAATAAAATATAACTATAGAAAAAAAAATACAGTTCTTCAAAATCATTTCCCTTTTAAGTAGAAATTAAGCAGAAAAAAATATTTTCTTTTATATTGGTTAGGAAAAGGACTGTCCTTTGATTTGCTGACAGTACACATTCCCTGCTTAGGGTACCAGAAATAACCATTATCACTCTTAAAATGTGTGTTACGATGACGTACCAGAGGTTAAATGTGGCTGTTGGCTTTACTGGCTGCAATTCTTTCTCAGGTGGCTTAGCACAACTCTCACATTTTTCTTCCCAAAGTGCACAAGAACCTACTGGAGCTCCAGCCTACAGACATTACTAGGATTAAGTAAAAGAGATAAGAAAGACTCTTTCAGCTCTATTTACACATAGCTACATTCAAACTGGTTTCTAATAGAGTCTGGCTACCAGAGGACATGGTATCAAACTGATTTTTGAAAACATCTTATATTGAATCTAAGACTTCCAAAGATACTGTTTGTATTGCAGATGGGAAAACTCTATCAAGGAAAGGAACCAGACAAATAGCACTGGGTAGGACCTGTTTTTACTGCTGTGTTTGGTACATTTGTTTTTAGAGGTAGGGCAAAGATCCTTAGAAATAGTGATCAAGATATTCTATGTCAAATCAAACCAAACAAAATCAAATTTAATTCAACTAGCAGAATCTGCTACAAAGAATGAGGACTTTGCCTCAAATCCATCTGTTGATCCTGGAATCCCAGTGTCCGCAAGTTTTCACTGCCTTGATTAAGGATGTCCAGGTCTGCCCTACATACTCCAGCTCTGGCAGGGGACAGAGCTAAAGGAGAAAGGTGGCTGTGCAGTAAAACTAAACCAATTGGCACAGCTTCTCCTCCAAAACTGCTTTGAAATAATTATTACAGCACCTCATTAGCTTGCACTTTAAAGAAAGTTGGACATGAACATAAACTCCTAACCAAAGTCCTGTCCCCAGCAAAACCATTGCAAGGTGGATAGATGGCAGGTGTGTCTCCAGATTCCCAGAAAATCATAAAATCCTTAAGGAATAGGGGTGGGAGCGAGAAGATGGAGGTGCAGTGCTCTCACACACTTGTCTCTTGCTCTCAGGGACACAGAGTCAGCCTTGGAGCTCAGCCCTTCCATCTTCCTTGGCTCAGCTTAACGAGATTCCCTCCATATTCCCATCTGCCCTCTGTGCTCTTTGCTGAGGAGAACACAACTGGCCCAAAGAGGTGTCAGCTGCCCGAGGCACCAGCAGCTCTTTTATCAAGCAGGCAAATCCTTCATGTCCAGCACGTCCCCAAATGCACTGAACCATGTCCAGAGAGCCTGGCCACAGGTCCTGGCTCAGGGAGTGAAGCAGAAGAGACAATCATTGGCCTGGACTCCAAGCTCCTGTTTCAGTGCTTCCAGTCACTAGTGGTCAGCAAGGAGACTTCTGGATGTGCTGGTGTGCTCAAATGGAAAAAGCTGGAATGAAAAGCAGGAGCCAGGGCTGTGTTATCCCCAGGGTGAGCTAGGGATGCTCTCCCTGCAGTGGGCTCCCAACAGGGCTCTTTGATGGCTGGTCACACCCGCTCCTTCAAATCAACAAGCAAACCAAAGTGAGAAATGGAAAGGACAAGGTGAATTGTAGATTAAAGTGAAATATCCCTCTATCAGCTCTGAGGGGTAGAGGATGAAACAGGATGAAACTGGTTTTGGTTAAAGCTGTAAAAGAATCGCAGGGAGAGAGCACTTACAGAGAAATGTATTTTCATGTAAACTTTTATGCGCCCATCCCTTGTAGCTGGACATCAGGGAGGATGTTAATAAACATCATCAGGGGAGAAAAACACAGTAAAAAAAGAAAATCAGACTACAAACCCATCTTTTCCAAGATGTTCAAAATAGCTTTGCAGCTATATACTGCGGGGAGCCGAGCACTCTCAGATACAAGTTTGCATCTTAAACGTAAGCGCACATACATACAAACAAGGTTTTGCAGATATTTGTTAGCTGTACTACAAGATTTTCCAGGGCTGGTGCTGCAGCTTATGTTACCGTGCTTTTATATAGCTGCAGATCAGCCCCCTAAGAAGCAGCCTTGGAGAGAAGCTGAAATAGTGACAGTTTGTGTTGCTGGGGATATTTCTGAGACGCAGTTGCTGTTTACTGTGTTTCTATTTCCAATCAAGCTGCAAAGTCCACCCATAAAACATGAGGAGGCATTTCTTTGGGTGTGGGACAGTGTAACACGCACACAAGAAGGACCAGCTCTTTAGCTGCTCCAACAAAATGCTCTTAGCCCTATCTGCAGAAGAGCATTTGGCCCATGAAGAAAAAACTATAGCCAAAGTCCCCAGTTACAAAGCTTCTCTCAGTATATATTTATGCACAAAGCTCAAATAATTTAATACCACGCCTCACTAATCATGTGAATGCACAATTCTTGCAGGGGCAAATGGTTCTTTTATCTCGTGCACTTCTTGCTCTTGGCTGGAAAAGGTGCCTCAGGATCTTAGTGGCACTTTTAAAGGTGGCACCTACCTAACCGTGGCATATACAGTCCAGTGTGATTCATTGTAGGCTCCCCAGAACAGATTAACCCACCGCATAAGGAGTCAAAAAGTAGTTCTAACAGTGGCAAATCACAGCACATGGGCAATTGGACAACTGCCTTCCACTTGAGAGGGGAAATCAGGTGATACACTGTGTGGTGTATTCTCCTTGTTACACTCCTGTTACCCTGTTAATGCTAATGATTGTACAGAGTGTGAGAAAAACCCTACAAGCACCTAAAACAAAGGAAGGTCGGTCAAGAATATGCAAAAGCATATGCAAAAGGATCTAAAGAGTATTTCAACATAACACAGTTTTCTTCCTTATTCCCTTCTTTACTTAAAGCAAGAGGAGTGCAGGATTGCAAAAACATAAAATTTGCCAACAAATGTACAAACTACAGCTCATGAAAAATAGTGAAATGGAGTCCCAAAATTTGAGGCCAGTACAAGTTCATAATATGAACTGGAGATCAGAAAACTGGCTCCTAAAGTAAGAAAAAGAAGAACACCGATTCCATTTTTTTCTAAGAAAACCATTTCCTACCAACTTTGAAAACAAGAATGCCTACAGTGATCTGGGCTCTCTGTGATGGTTTTGGCTTGGCTCCCTTGCCCCTCCTCAGCTGTGTGGCCAAATGTGAGTCTAACCATGAGGTTCAGAGAGTTGTGTTCTTCTTAAACTTCCACTTCATGCTTCCAAGTTTAGACTGCAGCAAAACGACCTTTCAGAAATTTCCCTTATTTTTCATTACTTCTAAGGTGAGAGTTTATATTTCAGCCCATATCTGCAATGCCAGACTACTGCAGAAGCACAACACTGAGTTAATATACTGGGGTTTAGCCTTCTTCTACTTTTCCTTGGATTTTTAATTTATTTTTCAGAACCATTTTAAGAGCAGCTCAGTGGTTCCAAAAGTTCCATAAGCTCTTGCCCAAGTTTTGATGCCTAGACACAAAATGAAATGCAGAGGTGACCTCTTGGATGTAAGATTTGCAAAGGCAGCTTGCAACCGTCCGTTGTGGTGGGGCAGCATCATGACTAATTATTACCTTCATTAAACACCCAGTGACAAGTCCATGCTGTCACCATGTCCCACCAACGCTCGTGAGTATGAAGAGAGATGGGGTGAGAACTGAAAGCACCCTGGCTGCTCCTGAAAAACTGTTCTCCTTCCAACCAGCCACTCTTCCAAGCCACAGGACGCTTTCCAGCATGGTTATGAGCTCCACCTCAGTCTCGGCTGGTCAAGATGAATCTTGCCTTTGAGCAAGCAAGAAAAATTCACAAGGGAGAAAATCAGATTTGGAAACGAAACGTTTTGTAATCTCCTGCCATGCAATTTGGCTTGCAGGCAAACTTCCAACCCTTTCAATAGCAAAAAACCAGACAAATACACTGTCTTCTACCATCTCCTAGTATATTAAGGCCAGAGTGTGATGTGATACCACACACACTTTAAAAGCTGTACGAGCAGAAGGGAGTGATGCACCCATGCACAGTGGGAGAGGAGACAGCAAACACAGCACACGGAATCAAACAGAGCCAAAAGAGCCACTTCTGTTACACAAATTTATCTTCTCATGCTCCCTTGCCAAACTGGACACAACTTTCTTGGCACAAGGAGCACCTGGGTGATCTGTGGTACTGCTGCTGCTGAGGTGGCTCTCTGCACCAGGAGAACCTGGAACATCCAACCTTTGGCAAAGAAGGGCACGAGACAAGGAAATCAGAACCACCACCAAAGCCAAGCAGCAGTGCTGAGCCTAGCACCAGCTCTGGGTATGACCGGGTTATTGCACTGCTCTTATCAGCACACACGAGTTCAAGGTCAGCCCTGATGCACTCACTGAAAACTGACACTGCCTGTGTCCTGCAGCCAGCACAGCTTCAAACCAAGGCTCCCAATTATTAGCAGTTATTTTGTTTATTATTATGGGGCCTCAGAACCAACAAAAAAGGAGCCCCATTGTGCTCATCATCATACAGAAAGGCTTAATTAGCCTCTTCATAGGTTGTTCCCTTCAGCTTCTTTTAAACAAAATATTTTCAAATATAAATAAATTCAAATTTCAGAGCTCCAGAAATCAGTTCCCTGGAATTTGCATCTGTAAACAATTAATATGAATTCACCTTCCCAAATTTAAGCTATATACCACACACTTCATTCTTTTACTTTAAGAAAAAATTATATTCTAAAATATTGATCCTTGGGATGTAAACAGACGTCTTTCAGTTAAAGGCTGTATTTAAGCTCAAATTTTCTCTGAGCTATGTGAAAGTTGCAAAATCATTGGTTTTCTGTTGTTTCTCTCCTCAAACTACAGTATTTATGTATCAACAACATAAATGACAAATGTACAGGAATATTCACAAATGGGAAAAACAAATTAAGAGCTGAGTTTTTGCTCAGTAAAAACTGATCTGTGAAATGTGAAGCCATGCTGCAATCTCATGAGTTCAGCAGAATAATGAAACCAGCTCACAGATAGATGAGTACCAACACTGTCACAGAACTAAATGCAAGGAAACACCAAAAAAAATGTGTGAAGGAAGAGTAAAACCTCAGACTTTCCACTTTCTCTGAAGGTATCTGGACATGCCCTTTCTTAGAGATGCCAAGGTAGCTCTACCAATGGTCCAATCTCCCATCCCAGCACTTGAGAAAGCTCTTAAAACTTGCTATATTCCAGAGGGGAAAGAAGAAAGTGAGGCAAGAGGAAGGCAGCCCATCCTTCCAGGAGCCATTCCCCCACAGTGTCCAATTCCCCTAACTTGTCAGCAGACAGATCCTGAGGATCAGACCATCACTTCAAAGCATTTTATGACCATTTTCAAATGCAAATACTTTCCGCTGAGTCTCCACCTCGCTCAGATTTGTACCAATAATTTAGAGGTCACCAGCTATTACATCTTATTATCTAACCCTTCAGACTCTGCTTTCTTTCTTTTTACTCTTACTGTTCACTGATGTTCCCATTCACCTTTGAAGATGCCTGTTTAATTTAGCTGGGTTTTCAGACCACACTGTGGATTACATTTCCCACAAGCTTATTCCAGCAATTTCTTGGCAATAAATGATATTTGGATACCCCACAGAAACCCCACATCAAATATTGATTACTGTTATTTCCATTACCAGAGGCTAAACCAGTTAGGTCCTAAGGGCAAATTAAAGAGCTTGCTTCTAAGTTCTGGTTCTTTAGGGGAAGGATGTAACTATTCTCCATAACAAGGAAGATGCTGACACAAAAGCAAATAATGGCCCTAAAAATGGTTCCTTCTCTGGCATGGTTAAATAAAGAAAATATAGTAAACTACTTTGCATGCAGAGGATAAAATCAATATAGTTTCCATTCAGGCAATAAAAATTATAGCATATTGCTTTAGATACATAGATACTCTTCATTTAAGGTGGAGTTTCCACAATTCCCTGCTGAATACCCAGCTCTGCAGTATGCACCTCTCTATAGCACTCAGCAATCTCTGCTTGACATTAGTACTAAACAATATTCATTAAGAGCATAACACTAAAGTGCAACATGTAAGTAAATCAAACTCTCAATGCTCTATTTTACAAATTTCATGGGCCACTGGGGATAATTAAAAGGGTAATTATACAAAGTTGGTGCAGTTTTGAGACTCAAATGACATTTTCTGCTTTAAAGCACTTGATAATCTGGTATTTTTCTAGTAAGACAGCATTTTTTGTACTTCAGTGGTCAAACAGTATAAACAAACAAGAATTGTTTTTAAGGTATTTCAATTCTTTTTTCTCTCCCTCTCTCCCCACACTGTTTTTCTTGATCAATACTACTCACTAGTTATTCCTAAAAGCCCAAGAAAAGCGAGACCTTTGGAGAAAAAAATAAAAAATCCCTGATCACCATAAAATGCCACTGAGTCTCAAGTCTGGTTTAAACTGTAGCTCTGAACAAAAATGGTATTGCTTTGGGTGTTTACAGCGCTGGAGCACTGTTTGGTTTGTCACTGTGTTTAACCACTGCTCTAAAGCCAGCAAAGTACATTACTGGTAGTAACAGCTCATGAAAAATACAGCGAAGAAACTGCTAGTGGCAGAAGCATTTAACTTTCTTGTTAGCAGCCTCCCCCATGTGGCACTTTAGCACCAGCAAGTTGTTTATTATGTTCTGTGCCAGGCAAAACTGATTAAATGGGGCTCTTAAGAATCAAAGCGTTATAAATTCATGGAAATACAGCAAGCAATAAATTCCATGGAATTAAAAGCTTACTAGTGCTATTAGCATTTCAGGGTGTTTGCATTGTTAATAGTGATGTGCAAAAATGATGTTCCTATAAGACAAGGCAAACCAACAGAACATATGCTTTAGCTGCTACATTTTTATACCATGTCATCATCAATGGTAATTTTTTTTTCCCCCCAAAAAACCTAAAAAGCTCATTAATGTTTCAAGGAAAAAAATGAACCAAGGGTCTGCAGACCAAGGATTTACATGCCTAGTTAAAGAGAAGTATTATGTAGGAAACACAACGTTGTTGTGACTCTGTGGAAGAGCAGGAGATGGATTTCCTGGAACAGAGCTGGGGAGGAGGGAGAAGGGGTGAGGCAGGGTGACTTTGGTGGCACCACAGGGACACGGTACAACACAACTTGTTAACAATTTAATAAGTAAACTCAATGCATAATAATTCATAATACCAAAAAGAAAGGGCAGTGTAGTCTGACCTGGTGGTCAGTAAATCTGTCAGCAGCTCTCCAAAGAGACATCTTTACTCCGGGTCACTCTATCATCATTCCATGGGAATGACTCTGCTGGCAGGTGACTAACTTCTCCATCATTACTGCAGAGCTCCATGTGAAACACGAGCCCAAGCTGGGATGAGGCCTTCCCTTATGCCCATCTGTTTGCAGGTAGCTGATAACTTTGTAAATGGAATTCCTTTCAAGCGGAAACTTGGTAAAGAAACTGCTTTAGGTGTGGGGCTGAGCGGGAGAGGAATGGGACGCCTTTCCAAAACTACAAAATATAAGCCTTGCACGGTTTGTTTGTTTGGTTGTCAGGTTTTTGGGAAGTTTTCTGCTTTGGGTTTGTTGTTTTCTTTATAAAAAGGAACAATTTGTACCTTTCTGAGCTGCCTGAGCACACAGCAGCCAGATAACCTAACCTGCAATGTCCCTCTGGAGGGCAAGGGGCAAATCTGGCTCTCGTTGCAGACAGGAAAATCAAATCACTGCCTTGTTGCCACAGTTAAGGTCTGACATAGGATAAAGAGCATATTCTGGATGGTACATCATGCACAGCTGGCAGCGTGCAAAGTCAGAAAAAAATCCCAAGCAAGCTTTGTCCAGAACAAACAGTCCCCATGCCATGGAGTGAGTCAGCTGCAGGGATAGGAAACGAACCCCAAATCCTGTCTTGTGCGCTCAAGCTCTGTGCAAGGGACACATTAACAGCGAAAACGCTCTCCCAAGACTGAGGGGCTTGACATTTTGTTTGCCTCAAGCAAAACAAAACAAAGCAGTAGGTTTTTAACTGCTCAGAGGCACACTGTCCTTTTGATGTATGCATGTCCTGGCAGTCACACATCTGCATCAGGAGAGAAATAGCCCAGCTTTTTGGCAGTTATTTAGTCCTTTTCATCTGTGAGTTGAAAATGCACCACCGGTGAACCTTTGCAGCTCTGGGTTCTGCATATAAAAAGCAGTTGCTGAATACATGCAGGGAGCAAGGGCTTTTTCTTAATGTTTGAACAGTTCCAAGTTCAAACCCATTAAAGTCCAGGTCACACCGGGATCATGTCACTGTTAATGCATCCAGTTACATGCTGAGGGAAACCCAATATAAAACTATGATAAACTCTAGTTCTCCTGCAGAGATACTCCAAGGTCTTGCCCAGATGATGCCACAGATCACTCTACATGGGCGGTGACCAGACAGGATGTCAATGTCAGAGGACAAGTCTCTATACAGCTGTTTTTAAAGAGGTCTCCCCAAATGTCCACCAGGTTTGTTGGGAGACCTTTTCCCTTCCCTGCTCCTGGGGGAAGAACTTACTGTCTCACTGATGTTTTCTCCTACACACCACAGGTTCCCACACAACCTCCTTCCACAAAACCAGCAGCACACCTGAACACCCCTAACTCCATGCTCCTTCTTTTGGGGGACCAGTCCTCTCTGCAGGTGGGCACGGTCCCACTTGTTCTTGGGGGACTTCATACCTGGCAGTAGCAGGGGAGCAGGAGACGGGACAGCTACAGCCCCACAGCCACCTGGAGATACTCCAGGACCCACCCCCTGCAGGTACCTCATCACAGAGCTGGTACAGCCCTCCTGTCTTGCTAAGAGGGCATCTGGCAGCTTCTGGCAGGGCAACTTCAAAGATGATGATGGAGTGATGGAGTACAAGTGACACTGGGATGCAGGGGATGTAGCACAGCACCAGAGCACAGCCCTGCCCACCTGGGAATCACTGCAGGACTTCAGCACCAGCTTCAAACACAGCCAAATAATAAACCAAACTATTTACCCAGCTCCTCTCTGAGCTTTCCACCCTAACTGTGCTGGGAAAGCAGGAAAAGGACTTTACTGGACTTCTTCACCTTATCAAGTATCTAGAAAATCCGTGGCTGATCTGGATGTATTTCAAGGTGAGTTAACCATGGCAGCTTATGGAGCTGCATTGCTCCAGCTGCAGATCATGAGCACAGGACAAAAATTCTGGGGAGATTTAGCATGCACACACTATACACATGGAATTTACACCATGCATGTGTTGGATTTGCACTTTTCTTCTTGAAATTTTCTGAAACTTATCACAGAGTCAAGAAACTGGAAAGAATCGCGAATGGTCCCAGAGATTCAAGATGTGCAATTTTTAAAAAATAAGTAACTTTATTAGTACAATTAAAAATTGCCTTGTGCACTTGAGTCTCATTGAGAAGAAACCTAAACAAGCCAGTCTGCATTTTTAAACTGTATTCTCTCAGATATTAACCATTCCAAAGAAGAACAGGCCAGACTCTTCTTTTAATTACATGGATAAAAATCCAGGTAATTCTTTCAATTTTACCTAATATTTTGTCTAATTAGTGCCTTCTTTTTTCCCCCCTCCCCAAACATGTATTTATCTGCTGTGAAATCAAAGGCAGAAATGAACTGGTTTAAAGATAGCAGAGAGTAAATAGCAAGTTTGGAACCTTGTAGCCCTACCCTGGCAATTTGTCTCATATAATTGACTCAGCAGACATGCTTACAATTTCTTACAACTTTTACAAGACCTCCTGTGGGCTTATTTTAATGTTCTCCAAAACTGAGTTCAAAGCTTTGGTCTCTCTAAGCAAGTAGCACCAAAAGCAATCATCTTTCCCTCCTTTAAAAAAAAAAAGGAAAAAACAATAAAACCACATTTTTCTTCCTGGATATTGGATCTTAAAGAGGAATAAAGATGCAAACAAATTTGCACTTTTTCAGAGCTAATTTTTCTGTTTGTTTTCAATAACAACATTTTTAGTAATTTTCAATTTGCATTCACTAAATCTTCAGAAGCAAAATTTTCCCAATAAAATTACCTTTCCCAGTTACTGGAATAAAATTTAAATGGAGAAGAATGACAGCAATAAAACAGATGCAAACCACAAAAAAGGGGTTAAAAAGTCCCCCAACCCCCCAAAAAAGGAAATGCTCTCATTGCCCATATTACTGATTTATGCTGTAGTTGGCTTTTAAATGCAGCACTTTCTATTTCTAAGATCTTTACAGACAATTACTAATGTCACCACTCTGTGGCCCTGCTCCATTGGTGGAAGTGCCCCAGGAGCAGGAAATGCTGTGCCCTTCCACAGACATTTCCTTCCAATGCTGGATCCACTAACCCTTAATAAGTCAGAGGATTAGATGAAACACTTGTATTACAACTAATAAAGATAAATACAAGGGCTATCAAAACTAACAAAAAGGGCATGATGGGAGAATGAAGTAGATCTATTATTTAAAAGATGCCAATTTATCCTTTTCTTTTTTTAAAGGAGTGGATAACAATTTTACCCTTAAAAAAAATACAAACAACAGATCATCGTATTTCAACAAAAATCTATTTTGAAAAGCCATATTATAAACTTGGATATTAACGGTTCACAATGGAAATGACGTCAGAGTCTTAGTTACAAATGTCCAAATGTTTGTGCTACCCTACTAAAAAAATAAACAGTGAGCTCAGCGTCAGAAATTACCCATTTGAGCAATTAAGCAGTATTACGCAAAAGACACTGAAAAGTATAGGTCCAGCAGAGGTGGGAGAGCCACAAATTAAAATTCACAGGTTGCACTGGGAGAAACACTGAACAATTAAACATTTCAGAGGTGGTGTCTGAAATTCTTGCCATTATCTGAGTGAAAAATGCTTTCATATGTTGCAATGTGAAATACAGGCAGGTGGTCAGGACCAAAAAATAACTTTTTTTCTTTTATGCCCTGGCTCTGGGATGAGATACCAGATGAAAAAGGGTGGCCCCCACAATGCCCACTGACATCACTGGTGTTGTAACACTTGTAAAACACGGCTGCCATTGCTGTACAACAATAACTTAAATATCATGGAAGATATACTTCTGGGGTGGGAGCCGGCAACAGGCAGTGACCTTACAGATGACCAAATAAAATATGCAATAAGAATCTATTTCTGGAGTCATTTTCTCACATCTCTAGATTTTACAACAAGGGAATGTGCTCTGTGAGACCCCAGCAGACAGCACTGGTGTGTTTGGAAGCCCCCTAAGCCTATTACCAGCAAGTGAAAAACATCACTGTGTCCACTGGCCCTATTAGCACAGCTCTGAATTCAAAGTTCTCTGCCTGCTCCAGAAGGAAACCTTGAAACTGGATATTTTAATCACACTCTGTGTTTGAGACCAAGCCTGACTTCAGGTTAACTGCATTGGAGGTCATGCCCTGGTTCTGGAATAACAAACCAATGCTGTTCCTGCCTTTGCCTTTCCCAATTCTTTCCTCAGCCAAGCTGTGATAAAATGCAGCACATCCTGACATATTATCCAGCTTGGTTTTGAAGAACCAGGCCAGAAACCACACAGTCTGCATGACGTGGTGTATCATGAGGTGTTTCCCTGGTGCACCTGTACTGGCAAACATCAGTGCATCCTTTTGGGCAGCTTAACTTGCAGTCACAACCTTTACATGTTGGGTCATTTTCAGTATGTTTCAATACCTGGACCTGTTTGATCTGTGGCTGCAGGTGAGGCTAATCTGGAGGTGTGCATGAACCTCTCAGCCTTGTGCTCCATGTTCTTCGGGGATTCAGAATGGGGAGTGGTACTAACGGGACAAACACTGGGATTATGCAAAACACTGGCCAAATCTTGCTCACTTTAGCAGTCTTCATGAAGACCAGAAAGATTTGGTCCAAAATTATCAGATAAGAGGATCAAAACCTGCTGCTGACTATCTTAAAGCAGAGAAACATATTTTTCTATCAACCCACTTGAAGATTTATAAGATATTAAGGAATATTAAGAAGACGAAAAAGAAGAAAAGCTAAATGGGCCAAAAGAAAACAAAAGAAACATGTTCTCTTGAGATTGCTAATGCTGGCAGACAATAGCACAGAAAGAACTCCTCTGACAGATCTTTGAAGTCTTCAATACAGCAAGCTAGTGGGCCATGTTAATGAGATTTGCTCAGATACTTCTTAAATTATCCTGAAATGTCTTAATCTATTTTCTACATCTTCTTGACCCAATTGCTTCAGAAAAGTCACAGCTTCACACATGTCTGGACTGAACTTTTCATTTCAATAGGTAAGGTCTTCAAACACTTTGTGTTCCCAATGACCCACACACAGACTTTTTAACGTTTACCCCAAAACACTCAAGTAATGTTGCAATTTCTGTCACTAATGAATACTGAAACACTTTGCACCACACTGTACCTTGAACCTTAAGAAAAGGTGTGACCTTAGGACCTTCCAGTAAATCAAAGGTCTTGACAATTAGGATATTACAATTTCTCCCAGTAATCCAAAAATAAATAAATCCAGTCTTAGATGAGGCCTGACAGACACTGATCACTCCAGCTATAGGACCATCACCCCAGCAGCAAGGGAGTAGCAGGGATCAGTGGGGTCAGACTCCCCAGTGCCTGTTTCCTGCTGAGGAAGTGCTCATGCAAACTGCTTCCAGTACAGCTCTGTGTAATTTGGGCCCACTGCAGAGAAAACACTGGATAAAATCTCCAAGAACCAGGTTGTCTGCTCTGTTACAGCCTTCCTTGTGACTGCACCCCAGTCCATATTCAGAACCCATATTCAGAAGCTGCACACCACATTCTAGGGACAGGAGTTGTTTCTGCTCCATAATATGCTTTAAGCCCTTTAGGTCAAGAGCAAGAAGAGTTCAAGGTGCCAAATTCACTAAGGAAAACGTCATCCTACCAGCTTCCCACTGCCTGATGTGCAAACACTCCTGCCACCCAAGCCAGTACAAAAAATAGTTCTGAGGACATCACCAGCACATCTTCTGGAAGCCACCAGCAAGGAAGAGTGCTGGGGAGAAACTGCACATGCTGCTGAGCCTTTCATGAGCAGAAATGAGTCTGAAAGAGTTTGTTTCAGGGGTTTGACTTCTGCCTGCAACGGCCAGCAAAGACATGGCACAGAGACTTGACAACCTGGTTTGAGAACCATTTCTCTTCCTGATGAAACCAAGTTGGAAAAAAGTAATTTTTTGTCTATTTTTTTTTCCACATAGATAAACTACACAATCCATTTTTTGTATTCAGCTTAGGAGAAAAAGTCCTTCTGACCTTTCTCTTGGCTTGAAGGGAAGGGAGGAGAAAATATACCTATATAAAAAAGTTAAAGCTCAAACCCACAGATTTATCTGTTGATCATCTCATTCAGCTCTGAGTTTCAGCAGGCAGCTTCTGGTTTATTATCAATATTTAATCAACATTTAACTCTGACAAGCATTAAGATTTGAAATTTTAAACTAAGTGCAACTTTGCTAAATTCTTTCCTGTTTTTTTACTGTTAAAGATTTTCTAAAGGATTCTGTCTTTGCTATCTTAAAAGTCTACACGTGCCTTTTGTTATCAATAATGTACAATTTTAGTAGCATGTTTTGTACTTTCAAATTTTCAGCATGCAAGCTATCCCTGATTTACTATGCTCACTGAATGATGTTTGATTATTGGGAATGCTTTTACTACATTTAAACAAATGGAAAGCTAACACTATTGTCCATAATTCTGTAAAAAATACATTTTCCCTCCCTTCTCTCCAAATCAAACATTTTGAATTCTTACTTTGAGGAAAAACTGGCATATAATTATGCATTATGCCTAACAGTGCTAAATAAAGGAGAATGTAAACATCTTAATTCTGAAGGTTTAACCATCAAAGGCCCTTGCTGTATCTCTTCTGTTATTTGTGCTTCTGTTCAGCGCCCTTGGAGTTCACAGGAAAAAAAAAAAAAAGCAAAAAAAGAAAAAGAAAAAAAAATGCAAGCAAACAAACACAGAGAATAAAAATCTATTTTGCCAGCTCTGAGCTGCCTCCCACCCTGCATGCCCGAGGCCAGGCTCCGTGCAGGGCTGGGACGCCCGGGGCCACGCGGCTGCTCCTCAAGGAGTCGAGTCCTGCTCTGCAACTGCTCTGAGCGGCTTAACCGCTAACTCAGGAGATGGGATTTCACCTGAAATTAAGCTATCAAGCAATTGAGCTCAAACTCAATCAACCAAACCCTTAACCTTCCCTGTTTCAGTGGCACTGCTCTAATTAGGACTCTATCACTATTTCCATTACTATCTCCTATTCTCATGGTTTATTATCTCAGCGGTTTCAATTCTAGCCCAGTTTAAATTTGACATCCAGTTTCTTGGACCACATATCATTCATTATGGCTTTATTTTATGAAATATGTTGCAAGACTACAGACTGATCCTGCAATAAATATGTTTTTGTTGAAAACTGCACCCCTCACTGCAGCAGAAGCAGGACAGAGCCAAACCTTCTTTGAGAAACAATCCTGACACTAAAGGACACATTGAACAGCTTGTTTTCCATGAAGTTTTAAATTTTGTTGAGCAGTTTGATAACATATCCTTGAGCACAAATCCACCTGTGGCACACACCATGGCTGCCCCATGCTTCTCCAGTCCTCAGTGTCTTCCCCCTGAGCCTGGATCAGCTTCCTAAGAAACAGAGTTTGGCTGAACTCTGCCCACCAGCTTTGCTCAGGAGTGAGAATCAATAACCTATGACACACCGGAGATCAGACTGCAAAATTTAATGGTCTTTTCCAGTGAATCACCCAAACTGCTTTCTGCTGAAGGATGACTGACAGAGGAGATGCGTACATGACTGGAGCAATGATGGTAGTAGTGCAAAAGAGATCTGCTTTTGGAGACACAGCCTACAAGATTCAGGGAGTCTAAAGTTAGTGTCCTACATTTAACACCACCAAAATTCCAAATTTTCCTGGTTCACATAGGACATGAACCAGGAACAAGAGACAAATTAATTATGAGGCCCTCTGATGCACCTGGGACTTCAAATTCTTCCCTTCTTCACAAAAGCTCAAAGAAGAAACAACAATGCAGAGCAAGGAAGCACTATCTCCTTAAACTGCAGGATCTGCTTCTTCTCCAGAAGCTGAAATAGATCTAATACTTCATGAGCTCACCATAAAGAAAACAAACCAGTAAGATTCAAATCTTGAAGAGAGAGATATATCATATAACTGACATACACCACTGGCCTGGCCAAGGATTGCAATATTCACTTGATCTTCATGAATTTCATCCTAACCAAATAGATATTTTTGGCAACAAAGAACTGAAAAAAAAAATTTAAAAAAAATCCTAGATCGTCCTCAGATCTATTTTAATTTAAAACAGAAGAGAACAGGGACATATTCCCCCCTTCAAGTACATTTTAATAAAATTAAAAATAAAAATAGCTCTAATTCACTCCAATGCATTTAGTCATTCTGTAAAATTCTAAGTTTAAAATGAAATCACCATTTTATATTCAAACAAGGTCAAGAGAACAGCACTAACGAGCACTGACATCACAGCGAACAGCAGCCACTGCTCAGCGCTTACATCAGTGTTGCTTGTTGCTATGGTGCTTAACCGACTATTAATTTCTGAAAGAAGGTGATTATAAAGCAGCCATATGAACCTCAGTCAGATGACACCCTTCAGTACCAAACACTGATCTGCGTTACTCTTCTCTTCTGCAAGTTAATTTTGTGAATCACCACTTTTGTGATGTTAATATTCCTTCCTAACTTGAAACTTTGGACCAGAAGAGAGGCAAGGAGTTAATTTAGAAGCAAAGGACTTTCACGCTGCTTTAAATAAAAATCATTTTGCAGAGAGTGATATTTCTTTCCTTTTTGCTGTGCTCCAAAAGACTAAAAAGCATGTGTTTTAACTTTTGCAGTGATAATAAGCAGTCAAATTAACAGCTATATTTTGCTCTCCTGCTCCGCTCGACATGCTGCTGGAAATCCAGGAGTGTCTCAGCCTGGAATGAAGTAGCACTGAAGCTGATTTGACCACTCCCAGAGATTGGCCTCAGTTAGGGGACCTTGTCATGGGCTGTGCTGAAGCATCTCCCAGCACAGCACCCATGTTCTATGGAGATGCCACAATGACCAGACAGAGCAGGGTCTTCCCATTCCCAAACAGGCTCTGCCCGAACAGCCTTCTCAGAACATGGCTGAAAGACAAAAAGTGCATCTTTCTGGCCTTGCTCCTCAAATGCAACTGCACACCTAAACCAGTGGATCCCTTGGCAAAATATGGGTTTTTAAGGCACAGTGTTTACTCCAAAAGCTCCAAGCCAAATGCTGCAAACTTTATCCATGTTGCTAGAAAAAGAAAAGCCTTTACTTGTGCGGCTAAGCTACAGTCCTGGGGTTTGCAGGATCAGATCCTTTGTTCAGACACACTTCAAAAATGTTGTGAAAAACAGTATATTGGTATTTACCTTCTTCAGTTGCTCCTGTAAAGCAATCTTCAGTTACAGCCACCCAAAAAGGTCACTCTTCTTACCCTGCAGAGAAAAGAGGTAACACACGTGACTCTGGGTCAGTGTCAGCAGCAACACCCAAAGCATTTTCATTGGCACCACATTTGCAAGTACAAACATAAATAAAGCAACACATGAATCTAATCGTGTTTGATGGTGAATGACTTTCAGAGAGAGTTAATAAAAACAATCAAGTCACGGGACTGCTGCTTATCAGTACCAGCTAGTGTGAGGTTCTTCAGTTCAGCACAAACAACTTGGTCTTTGGGAGGAGAAAAAGAGAAGCAAAAAACCCCATGGAGATGAGACATCTTTGTTCTCTAACATAAACTTTCTTAATCTTGATGTCTATCAATCTATTTTCAGTTTGAATAATAAATGAGTTGAGTTCTTTGTTTCAGAAATCTGACTATTGTCTGCATGGGTTCTCCTTACTTAAGGCATTTTGAGACCATTTGTAACCACTGCTATTTTATCTTCTGGATCCTTTCTTTTTTCTCATCCTTTTCCATAGAGACACAGTCCTAGATGAGATTTTAGAACTAGCTGCATCTTCCTAATTCAGAAAGTTGTTTACTGTCTTGGGATATCTTCTCATTAAGCATTACCAAGAGCACGCCAAGTACGCCAAGGTGGTGAGAGCAGTGGGTATTAAAAGGAGGAATAATTAGAGTGTATCTTTATAAAAAGTAGGAGGGAGAAAACAGCACGTGTCGGGTTTTTTTTACCCTGTATATTACTGCATCTTGTGTACTCTCTCTTATGCAAAAGAGTATGTAATCTTTTAAGAAACATGACAATCTGCCACTTTCTGTTCATGTAATTGGGATCAACATATGGTACAAGAGAAAAGAAAAACATTTGTTTATTAATTTAGATCAAGTTACTAACTCAAACCACTAACAGCATTCAGAATTAATTCCACATCAATTGACCAAATACCTTAACAGAGTAAAATTATAACATAATTTCACTGAAATGTTGATCTTCAGCCGCAGGGGTACAGGGTAATATGCAATATAGACAGAAAGAAATATGTGATAATTTGGTGACACAGATGACTTCATACGAAACGGAAAGTCAGTGACATGTGGATGTGTAAGACAGAGCTACGTGAAACTCCATTTCATAAAATTCACACAGTGATGTGGAGTTTTGGGGGTGTTTGTGAAACTCACCAAATGGTGAGTTGTGCTATTTACATCACTAGGTGAAGCCTTTTACTGAAGCAGTAAAATACTAACCTCTGGGAAAAAATCAGAATCTTCATTAAGTTCTTTCAAAAGAATATGAACTCATTCACCATTTATTTTGGAAGGAAAAATGTTTTCACAATGAGAATGAGGCATTACTTCTTCACCATTAAAACCTGATTGTTTTAAGCTGGGAGAAAAATGGTTACCTTGATATGAAATGAATATTGGTTTTATCTGTTGCTCAATGGCACTTTATTTCATTTTTATTTTTTATGTTTTGAGTGAGAAGCTCTTCACAGTTCTTGTAATGCAGTACCAGAACATCAGGGGCCCAAAATTTGTAAATGTTTGCTGTATAAGAAGCCCTGTGTGCCATACAAGACATTCCTAATTCTGCGCTGTAAAGGACATAACACTACTCCATCATAATAGGTCAGGGCTCACCTTCCTGAGAGTATGTAAAACAATACATCTTTTATGTAAAATACATGACCTCCGACATGTGATGTGCTCTTAGATTAGCAACAATAAAGGCTTTTATCCTGCTTTGCTGCAGGGGTTATCTTGGGTTTGACACTTTAAACCTCTTTTCATATTTATCTGTTTTATAAATTTTCTGGGTATTTGGCAGTCAGATCCTTATTTTGGCAGTATTTTGGCAAGCAGACTTCATTTTTACCCTGAGTCTTCATGATAGCAAATGAACCATCTTAAAATGTACTTTTTAAGGAAGCTGATGAAAATTACATGTTTGCATAAAATGTGCATTCAGGATCTCTTTGGGCAGTGCTGAAAAAGGCAGGTATCATTTTCTAAACACATTTGTCTTGCATGAACTAAATACACTCCAAGGAAATCTGGCCCAACAATCAGCTGGTAGGAGACCAACAGGGTCTACAGGGGGCTGAGGGGAACTCAGCTCTCCTCACAAATTACTCCCTGATTGAAATCCAGACTGCTTTAATTTCTGGTTATCAAACTCCTGCTATATGTTACCTGGCTTTCAAAAATATGGATAATGTACCATTAAAGTTAAAATGAGCAGCAGAAACAGCTGTTCCCACCTGTGAAAATTTCTCATTAATAGTCTAAAAGTTGAGTATCTCAAAATGTAGAAACACAAATACAGACTTTCCTCCTGAAACTGTTTATACGGGTGAGCAAATTGATGTAGGCAACACACATTCCTTCCATCATGCTGTCTTTAAGATAAATACAAAGTACCATCAACACTGTGTGTGTGTGGAGCAAACAAAGAAAAAATCCCATCCTACCAAAGCAAGACATTTCGCTACACTCATATTTTCCCTCCAAGGAGATGATTAAAATAGAAAACCAAACCACAAACAAAAATCCACTTTGCAAGCAAGCAGCAGTGGTCCTGCTGCCTGATGAGCAGAGAGAAGGTCTCAAAGCACCCTCAATACCACCTCCAAGGCTCAACTGATTCCATACACGAGGAAGAGACCACACAAAACTCTGTGCTCTGAACAGATTTTACCAGATATACCTGAAAATGTCAGGTGTGTTCACCACGTGCCTCAGTTTACCCAGGAGTGAGATAGGTAATTGTAATAGAGTTTGAAAACCTTGGATATAAAGATACTTTTTTAAAAAGTGTTTTGGGCAGGATTTTGGAAAGACGATAATCTTAACACGATCATGCCCTGAGTCCATGCCATAACCTCTTCCCACATAAAGCCCTACTCTTGTCTTGGATCAGGTCCTACCTATTCACCCAGTACCAAGGGACCAGGCAAAGATCAGCAGCTTTGCCACTACACCTGCTGTTGGGCTGGACCTTCTGGTCCCACATTTATTTGAATTAGTGATCTCCTCCTCCAGGGCAGCGAGGTCATTCCAGGGAGGCTGCAGGATGGAGCCCTAACTCCAAGGGATCACTGCAGAGCCAAATTTAACCACTAATACAGAGAATACTCAGAAACAGAGACCACTGCAGAATGAAAGTCTTCTTAAAATTCTTTAACATTTTTACTAATATCTAAATGAGAACAGCCTTGGGTATAGCCAAAAATAGATTAACAAGGACCTTGATCCCACACAAACTGGCTCTGAGTAATTTTACACAGGAAAGTAGAACACCAGTTGGGCTGCTCCTCTGCTCACAATTACGCATGTACATTTTTTTGTCAGTGTCCCAGCCCTCAGAAGCCTACAATTTATTAGAGGAAACCTAAAGCAGCAAAGGAATCTCCCCTTCACCACCTAGAAAGCACACTTAAAAAAAAAAAAATAAATAAAAGGTAAAACAGACACACGCACTGATAGCACAAGGAAAAAATTGCTTTTGAAATTAGATTTTAATTTATTTTTCTTATATAAGACCAGCTGAAATGTATTTAATGTGTTTGATTAAAATATTTACTAAAAGGCTTCCTGAAAGTTTTAAAATCTCAAAACCTGATCACCAAAATAAGCACTTCTGTGCAGTAATTTCTTCTAAATAAAGTGAACCGTAACTACCTAATGCAGCTGTTCTTTCCTCTCCAAACTCTCTGAGTCACATTCAACTGCACACAGGCTAAAGTATGAAATATGTAATAATCATTAATTGCTTGTCCTATGCAGGAAAAGACACAGTCTGTGATTTTATCAACTGCATATTTGTAAGAGAAAAATATTTTTTTTAAAAATTTGGTAGTTTACTGGTTCTGAAAATACTGGACATGCACTGATTGTGGAGAAAACATCTGGTACCAGGCAGACTCGTGGGCCAGTCCTGCACACAGGTTACTTTTCTCACCCAGCACACTCAGTTGGGTTGTTTGCACTAACACAAATCATGTGTAGAAGTGTTTTGAGGATGGTCAGTAGCTGTCTCTTCAGTTTTTCTGTAACTATTTTATTTTTAAAGAGCTATCTTGTACCTTGAAAAAAATATATATTAAACTAAATACTTCAAATAATCTGAGAGAGAAATATTTTTTTTTTCTGACCACTGTCAAGGTGATCACTTTTTATTGTGCAGCATATATTAAATCTCAGGAGGGATGGCACAGGAGATTTTCTATACCAGGAGCCATTACCACCTCCTCAGAAAGTGAAATGCAGGTGAACAGTGAAACTGTGAGAGACTAAGTGCACTTCTCCCACCTCTCTTTGAAAAGGGGGAAGTGGATTTGGTACAGGCCAAAACACAGGGATATCAATGCTCACTACCTTGCTGCTTCTCAGTAGAAGGAGGGAACAAATCATAACGTATTTTCCTTTTCAGTCATTAGCAGGCCGTTCAGAATCTCTGGCTGGTGCTTATTATTTATTCCAAACAGAAATAAAATAAAATAAAAATAAACAGCAGCACGAGGACAAAGCTATGCACAGCACAATCGCTCTTTCAAAATAATATTACCTTTCAAGTCCACCGTAACCTTGGAAAAGAATAACTCGGCGTAAGCCAAATCTACAAAACTAATCACGATCCGTTCCTCCCCCGCTTTTTAACAGCTCTTACAGGGAACACACGGGTGCAGCTCGCAGGCAAGTTGGGAACAGCTCGCTTCCAACACGGGATCTGCACCGCGATCGCTCAGTCCTGCATCTCTGACTGATGGATGGGCTGCTCGCCTCTCCTGAGTGACAGCGCTGGCCCTCACCGAATCCATCCCAGGTGAAGGGAAGGCGCTCCCGGGAGCCACCCAGCCTGCCAGGTGAGGAGGGGCCATCCCCGAGCCAGACCCCGTCTCCCGGGGGCAGATCCCAGCTCCCCGAGCCACGGGCCAGCATCTCCCGGAGCCAGAGCCAGCCAGCAGACGCCGCCGCCTGCCTCGTATCGCCAGATCTTCCCCGTTTCTTAAAATAACTCCCCGAGCCTCAGTGCCAGCCTTAACCATTTTTCCGCCTGTGCTCCAACTCTCCTAATGAAAGTTGACCTCTCCGGGTGCTGGCGGGCGGGGGATGCCCGAGCCCAGCGCGGCTCCGGGGCCGCTCCCGCAGCGCTTGCCCGGCCGGGACCCTCCGCGGGGCCTCGGGCAGGGCTGGAGCGGCCCCAGCAACACTTTCCGATCTCACACACGCACACACAGACACACAGACACACACACACACGGGGACAGACCGGCCCCGCTGTGCCGTGACCCCGCCGCTGCTCGGGGACATTCCCCCCCCGCCACCCCCGTCCCGTCCCTTACCTGGCAGGCGAGTGACACTCCTGGTCGTGGTCATGTGAAAATATTTTCGAGGTATCCTTTAACAGCCTTTAAATATTGAAGCCTAAAAACAATATTTGCTGTTTTACCTTTTGAAGCTTTAACAAAAGCTTTGTTTTAGCATTTACCTCGGTGTGCAATAAGAGTTAATAATCAAATCCGTCCCAACCCCCACAAATGTTAAACAAAAAGATAAAAGAAATGCAAATAGCTATTGTCATGGAAAGTTAAAGTACCTGTCTGTATTTTTAAGTGAAAACTATTATCTCTATCAATCAAAATTTAAGAATACAATAGCACTAATCACACGAGGTGCTTTGACTGAGGTACTTTTCCTCATAAAAAGTTTTTTTTTTTTTTTAACTGGTGCATAAAAGTAATACACTTACAATTAGACACGGTATTTGTAATTTTGTTATTAAAAAACCTCAGCAGTCTTATTGTTAATAAATGCCTCTGAGTCTGTAGGCTGATTCGTACCCAAGAAGACCAAAGTCCCTACATATTTTAATAAGGTTGATGAAATTTTATTCAGATTCTCACACTTTCCAACATGTGGTGGAACAGCACACTCTTCTGTTTGAGAGGAGTTACTCAAACGAAGGAAATAGTTAATTGGGAACCAAAACTACTACTTCTGGCCTCGCCGCACATTTTCCACATTTCTCCAAGCGCTGTCTGTGCTTCAACCCTCAGCCTCCAAGACGTGCCCTTTGTCGTCTTTCCTTTAATTTTTGATGCCAATTCCCTCCCGTCGGACCCCGACGCTCTCCCAGCCCAGCACACATTACGTATACACTGTGTACATTGTGCAGGCACACCGCACGGATTCTCTCCAAAGTCATTTTTAAAACTAATTTGTCCAGACGGAATCAGACACCGAGCTGCGCAGTTAATAAGTGCAGGAGCGAGCGGCAGTAATTACGCCTGTACTAAAAGAAAGAGCCCGAGATTAAAATACCTATAAGTAAATAGTTGAGGCAGGATGCCATTATGCAAACTCCGCTCTCGGGGAGGGATGTCTCCCACACTGAGGAGCAATAGGACTGTCATTTTTTTTCCCCCTGCAATATCAGGTTTCCTACTCCACAGCTCTGCTACTCTGCATCATGGCTAACATCTCTAGTGTGCTATTAATATCAATGAAGAGACGATTCAATTTCCACATAAGAAAAACCTCCCTATTACAGCGTAGACATTCGAGTGAGGACCTTTGCAAAGGAAACAATAAAGACCAGAGGGCTGCTTTTTTTTTTCCCTCCACCCCCCCTTCTTTTTTTTTCTTTTTTTTCTTTTTTTTTTTTTTTTTGCTGCTTCTTTTGCAGTTCTGCGTTGCTCACTGTTTGAAAGCTTTTAGCTAACAATGGAAGCATTATCTTCAGGACAGTTACAAAACAGGATTTGTTAGTACAAAGAATAATAACACCGAACTCATCCCCCCCCCCACCCCCCGCAACTTCCCCGCCCCACAAATACCTGCCTATTGCAATATGGCATTTACTACTTGATTCCCAAGTATATTCCAGAAACACCTGTATTCTTGATCTAATTCCCTGCAACAAACTCCCTCAGCGGACTAGTTTTGCTCAAGGACGTTTGAACAACTACAAACAAACAAATATTTTGTGCATTTATAAAATGGAACAGAAGCAAAAGTATCTTATTTTACCGAGTGCAAACTTACCCATTAATGAGGAAGAAAAAGGCTTAGAGCTGTAGAGTAATTCCCAACCAACTGCAGAAAGTTGAGAGTTTGAAAACACTAAAGCACTTTTGAGTATCAAGCCTTTCTGTGCTTCAACACTGGCTGCAGTGTAAGGAAGGACTGAAGGTATGTGGTCTAAACACAACAAAAGCCACTGCCTTACTCTAGATTAAATATGCAGGAAGAGGCCCCTTTGCATAAACACAAACACTCAGCAAATGAGTAACTGGCTCAAATCAGACGCCTGCTGTGCATTCTACCTGTCCTGATCTCTGACAAGCTACACAGCTTGTTTAAGGGGATAGGAGCTGCAAAATCAAATCAAATCATAGTGCTAAACGCTCTGCTCCTCTGACAGTGATAGTAAATAACAACAGCACCAACTCCACGCCAAACGCTCATTTCTAATCTAAGCGTTACTCTGGCACAGAGCTGAATCGTGTGCTGTGCCCACTTTGGCTCAGCCACCCATCTCACCACAGCAGAAGAAACACAACCAAACACCACCTGTAAAATTAATTTTCATTAACTGTACTGAAATCCAATTCATTCCTGACCCGGCCTTTTCTTAACAAGGATTTAAAATTAATACAGAGACTTTTGGTTGAGTTGACAGATTAAGTCTGCATTTGCTTTCACTGTCCCTGTTTTGTTTACTATATAAAAGACATTCCAGACACAGATCTATTTTAGCTGTTATGAATCACCACATAAAGCACACCTATTTACTAGTTTATTTGGGGAAAGTGAAGAAATTTCTGAAGTGTTCCTTAAAAACATTATTTTCAAAATACTGCTCTCATGAGATGACCCCTCCAAACTATATTTACTTCAAAAAACAACTAAATTAGAGACTGTGATAACCACCAAACACATCTAAACATTTATTATTATAATTGAATATACATAATTATATACTGTGATTTACTCTTCCTTCTAGAGAAATAAATTATTTTTCAGTCTCGTTTATCCTTCCAGTCCAGAAATAGAATGAAGCAGCACGATTTTAAAGCAATTGGAATTCACCAGTGTCCCTTCCTAACTTAAGGAGTCAAATCACATTGACCTTTTATTGTAAGTCCTAGCTACATGTTGGTTTTGGTAATTTAATTATTTTTTAATAACTTGCAGTATTAAATGATTGCCATTGAAACACAAATAAGATTATACTCCCCTGCCTTACTCTCTGGTGCTCCAGACTACAGCGTAACATGGACGACACGACTGCGTCCGGCCCCGAAATTTCATTCTGAAAGAGCACTTACACACAGGCAGGCACAGGAAAATTCAGCCTTTCAAGATGCAACACACATTTACTGGATTCTCAAGCATGTGTCACAGATTATTTCAAAGGATACTGGATATAACTCACAGTTTTAATGGGCATGGAGTGTGTTCAGTTCCACTGAGCACTTGTACAGTATGGAGGGAGTTTTTACACCTCCTTGGAAAAACTCACCAGGTTAAAGCACAAAAACATTGATAACGTGAGTTAGTCAAGCCTAACAGGATAAAAATTCTCCAAGAAAGAATCTTGCGAGAAATTTTAGAGCCCTTGTGTCGTTCACCATTTTTGCATTGAAATGACCTTCCAAATAAGGCGTCATATAATACCGTTCACACAGATGATACCGATCTAACCTTGATGCAAATAAACCATAGAACAAAATTTAATCAGTATATCACAGTGTAAAAGCCTTTGTCCATCCCAATGGAGCTTCTAATGACTGTTTTGGCACTTCTGACTGGTAGTTATGCCTCCCTGCTCATATATATCTCATACTGGTTGAGCAAGCTAATGGAACTGCTGTTAGTGGAATCCAATATTAATACCCTGCATCGTGCAAAACTGGATGCAACTGAATATATTACACAATTACAGGTAGTATCTAATTCCATAGGTATTAGATATTGGTCTCTAAATTAATATTTCAATAGAGAAAGCAATATAAATACTACATTTCAGGTAAGATATCTCTGAACTCTGGATCTGCCAGTCTTCCTGCTGTAAGCCTGCTCTGCACTCACACAGCACAGACACAGGACCCTGACAAAAATTGGCAGGCAAGCTTTAGATGCTGAGTGACACATACTGATGCACCGAGTCAAAGATGTCATCTTCATACAAGCTCCACTAGTTATGAGCTTGAGAGAAAAATGAAACAAAAAAAACCCCCAAAATAAAACAAACAATTAAGAAAAAAAAAAAAAAAAAGCAGAGGGGGAGAGTGGAGCAAGACCTCCAGAAAATAAACAGGGTGTACAGTTTCAAAGGCTACAGACACAGACATTTCATTGTTCAAGCCAATTATCAGTGGAAAATAATAACAACAGATGGATTCAGAGTCACTGACTTTTCATATGCACTTCATCTCTGCACAACAGATGATGAAATGCGAGAGCTATCTCGGAAAGGCAAAACATCTTTCAGTAAAAGAACTCTATACTCCAGATGGGGACCTTCTAAGGCAGCTGATTATCTTCTTATAGTGTTGTAAGATAGACTTACTAAAACATTTCCAGAACTGATCAGATCGGATGAGCACAATGGCAGCATTATGAGGAGTAAGTTGCTCTGGTCTCAGACTTGTGACTGAACTACTCAGAGATTTCAATGGGGTCAGAGCTGCCCATCCCCATTTCCACATCAAGTTCTAAAAAATGGACCCAAAGCTGCTGCTCCCAGTCTGGACAAAACATGGGGCTCGGCTTTGTGTGGAGAGGGGAGGCAGACATGGGGCCACAGAATCAGCATCAGCATGAACTGGTCCCCAATAAAAGTCCCCCCACCTTGAGCAAGGTGAGTCTCCTCACCTTCTGCAAACACACATTTCACACGGCAACACAGGCAAAGGACAAAACATGTTTACCTGTAGGACTGTTTCCACTATAATTGCCAGATGTAGAGGGAACTCATCATCCAGGAGCCTACAGCAATGTAAGCTGGGAGTAACCTCATCCAAGTCAGTGGAGTTACACACCCACAAAAACTGGTGCGAGGCACAAGAAAGACATAAATTCTTTCCTACAAAGCCTTTACAAAAACTCATCTTTTTATGGGAAATAAAAAATTGCTTTCTAAGGGAAATAACAAACACATGTAAATTTTGGTGGTTCCGGTGATAAGCAGTTCCAACAAATGTCACAAACACCTACCTAGCACAACCTTCTCCCACTCAACCTGAATACCACAAAGTAAGTGTTTTTGATCACATGAATCAGGTATGCCACAATCTCAAACTTAAAATAAAAAATGAGTAGTGGAAAAATTAGCTCATTAATCTTTAAGACAACATTTCTTTAATGGAAGAACACTACATAAGTAGTGCATTAAACTGAACTGGTTGCCATTTCCACAGTTTCTTCTTCACAACACCGCAAGGAAAAATCTAAGAAACGGCATTCTCTGTAAATCAATACCGCACACCGAGGGGGAACGATACACAACACACACACACAGAGTGAACTTGCACCTAGTGCTAATTTATTTCACAAGTTACAAAATATTTCTGAAGTAGGGGGCTGTTGGCTTCACAAACGTGAAGGGAAGAGACGAGTTTGTGGGCACAGCGTTTCCCCTCTTTGTGAACTACTTTGTCAAAAGTAAATTCACAGGGGAACATACGAGCAAAGAGTAAATTTTGCCCAGGGCAAAATTCTGCAACTGCTTTAAGAAGCAAACAAGAACACAAAAGATGTGTAATACAACCATCTGGCTCTACTCATGCTATATCAATAATCCCCAAAATTTATCCCCACCCCCTTAATCAACCCACACTGATGCCACAAAACCAAATGGCATCACTTATGCTTCCTGCCCATCACATTTTGAAATGGTATTTAATATGCATACAGTACATATTTGCATGTTAATCAATTTCTTTAAGAAAAAAATATTTTTGCCTCTTTAGCTATTAGTTCTGCTTTTTTCTACTTATTCACACTGGGATCTCTAAAACCACCAAGAAAGTCCTTGTGGTAAAGATACTCTCATATCAACACAGCATCTCAGGTATCAGGATAACGTACCGGTCAAAATTTCAATCTCTTCTTCTCTCTAGTTTTGTGTCACAGTTTGAAAATAGCAGAGGGTGAATAATAACATGCCAGCAAAATTAGCTGTTCAAGAAACACGGGTAAGCGATCCGTTTTGATCTCGAGGCTGGATGCATTTCTAAGCATTACCCTATTTGGGATGCGGGGAAGGAGTGACACAGGGAAAGCGGGGTATCCTATGTGTCTTATTTTGAAGGTTTGCACAAATTTTTCAGGTCTTCCCCATCCAGGAGCCAGCCAGCTCATGAAGGAGGAAAATGGGAAACTCCTGGCCACAGATGGAGGAAGAGCCTCTGCTGTGCTTTGGCTGAGTGCCGCTCTCCCTTCCCACCCCAAGGCTGCAGTGGAAGACCACCTCAGGACAGACAGACAGAAAGCCATCCATGCAAAGTGTCCAAAAGGGCGGCTCCACGATTGTTTGGGGGAGGGATTGTTTTCTTGAGGGAAAATCACCCTTGTAACCATCCTGATTCATACCAGGAGCGCGCAACGTGAAACCAGTACCAAAAACAACACTACAAAGACAGTCTCTCCCTGGCGCTTCACGAGCGACGGCCACGGCCCCGGGGGCTGACTCAGAGCTCTTCTTCTTAATCGACTTTTGTGCAACAACATACCCCGGCCCAAGCCCTGCCTCTGCCCGTGGCTGGCTGGCACACTCCCCGTGCCTGGTGCTGCCCGGGGGACACGGCATGGCAGGGACGGTGCCCCACGGCCCTGCTGTAACACGAACAGATGGCTCTAACACAGAGCAGGAGAAACACAAGCCCTGAGCACTCATGGCATAGGTGGAAATGTTTTGCAGTTATTTTCTTTGGAAATAAATATACATATAGTGGTTATGTCTGCTCCCCTCATCCAGACTACCAAGCTGAGATCACAAACACTTTGTTAATTTTTTTTTTTTAAATCCACTTTTGGATTGCTTCTGCTGTTTGTACGGTTTGACTTGTACAGTCTCTTTGTAAGAATTGAAAACAGTCTCCCACAAACACAGGAATGGGCAAATGGTTTAGAGAGCTAATCCACACCTGGGCTACGTGAAAGGGGCTCATATTTTCCAAACAGAAACACAACCCCTTTTATATATGAACCAGATTTGGATCCAAATGCTAAACCCTTCACCACATCCTACGTGGGGCTCTGTGATGGTCACGGGCACGGGTGGTGGGTGGTGGCTGCGCTGATGGCAGCCACAGGCGAGGAGTTGCTGTGCCCTTGGACTTGGATGTGAAGGGCAGATCCATCCTTGGTTACACCATGGTGAATGCAGGGTAATCCCCATCCTGCACACGCCTCTTACAGAAGAATCTGGCCCTGTCTCGTTACTCTTGTTAGAAAAATGAAGGCTGTGACAAAAAATAGCTGAGAACTACATCTTGCCGATGCCAAAATACAATAATAACATGTTCAAAGATTTAATTTAGAAGACTACAAAGTCTAGCTCATACATCATAACACCTTGAAATAACACTTTAAGGTCAAATCCTGTGCATTTTTGGAAACCACCAAAACATAATGAAGTTTTACTTAAACACAGCATTTACATTTATAACGCATTTCAGATTCTTCAAGTAAGCTAGACCACATGCTAGGAAAATGTACTTCCCACAACATACAAATTAAGTCATGTACAGCCTTCCCTCCGCAGGCTGAACAGCCACCGGCACAAATGGAAGTCCTGTGCATGGATCAAAGGCAGCATGTGGACCTCAGAACATGATTTTTTATATTTTGTTTTTAATTGGCAAAACATCAAATCCCACTAGCAGTTTATTTTTGTTGCCTTCCTTGCCCCTTTTCTACCTCTCCCACTTATTTCACAACGGAACATTTTTAAACCACCAGAAGTCTTTGTGGCAAAGATGATGTCATACTGACACAAGATCAGGTGTGAGGTATGGTATGAATAAATACTTATCCGCAAACACATTTAATTTTCAATGGCTGGGCATCGAGAGACAAAGAAGTTCTTATGCAGACATATTAGCTGAGGATTTCATTTCGAATGGTCTGCATTTAAAAGAGCAAAACAACACATAGTGAAGTCTAGAAGAAAAAAGAAAAAACCAAAACCCCTCATACCTTCTTTCCTGGTTTTGGGAAAGCAATGCACAGCTCTGCTCTTCACAGTAATAAATATATGGTGCTTGATTACTTTGCCTTTTAAGTCACCGATACCATACAGGACAATTGTCCTTTATACACTGGCAATAAAAACTCTCCCTATGAAAATAAATATGTATTTTAGAGTAATCAAGCAGGAACTAATTTCGTACTTTTTCACAAGTAGCCATTTACTTTGGCACCAAATGGTAATGTGCAGCAGAGAATGCAGTATATGCTTTAACCCAAGAAAAATTAGACTTGAAAATTAATACACAGTGAAAGACAAATTTAAAGCAGCTTTCTTGTGTTCTGACATAAGAATATAAAAATGACACGAGCAACTAAAGATTAGTTTACATACTTTTCAATCACAGCTGCCGCTCAGTAACCACAATACCTTTAAAATGGCATTCTACCGAAACAGATACAGTTTGGCTGTAACAGCAGCAAGACACAGTTAACGTGGAATTAAAAGGGCATTTTTTATTTACACACATCCTACAGTACTGAGCCCCAGCACAATTACAATGGAAAGATTTTTAGCGTGATTAATTTGGAAATAATCTAGTGATAAATAGAGTGCATTGCAAGTGATTCTGCTGAGCAAATTTTTATCACCAGCCTTAGATGTCAAAACACAGTTTCAGGGACAGAGAAAGAACGAGTCACATCTTCTTGGTTAATATTTAATTGGGTGCTAAAGATTCCTCCTAAGGACCTCTGAACCATCACTGACAGCCCCACAAGATGTCCCTGTCTGTGAAACAGATACCAACCCTTTCTGTATAAACTAAAATAACATTAAATTTAATCAAACCATTCAATTAATAAATCACTTCAGTGGGCATTGCCGCCCAAGCCCTGTTTAATTACATAATTTTAAAAATATTTGCACACTGCAACCACTAAGATTGGCTCCGAGGTTTCATAATACACACTTAACACTTGAGTTGGAGAACAAATTTATTTAATAAATGCAGAGCTAAGTACAATAATGCCACTCCACTCAAACTGCAAAAATCACTTAGCATCTCCTGTGAGAAAAAGCAAATAAACTTTTTCCCTATTTAAATGCATGTCCCTGCTATCACCAGCTCTGCCAGAAGTCGCCTCTTTTCTGCCCTTGTCTCTGCAGTCAGTGGGAAGGGGTGGCAGAGCTGATGTCCCAGCCATGGCACAGAGCATCCCTCTGCTTCACCTTCACACAAACTCTCTGGTCTCCCTCCATTCTTGCCCTCTGTCTCCATCCTTTCCTTCTCACTTTCCCCTCTATATCTCTTTCTTTATTTGTCTGCCCCTTGTTCTCTGCTGTTTATTCCATTTGCCCCCATTCTCATCACAAGCTCCTGCCCTGAGTTTCCTACACCTGCTCTCTTCCTCACTGCCATCTGAGATAGCTGAGGCGAAAAAAGCTAGTTGGGAAAAAACCCACAACAAACAGGACAGAGGGAAGAGGCTGGGGAGGAGAGCAGGGAAAGAAAACATTTTAGTAAGGTCAAGCAGAACTGCACAATTTCCAACAACAGCAAGAGATGCTCCAGAGCATTGGGATGAAAAATAAAAGCCATGAACCAAGTGTATTACATGAAGCAGGATTCAGGTTCTGGAATGGGTGTAACACCTATATTCACAGAAAAACTCTGTATCCAAAGAAACCCATGTTACTGCCATACATAACTAGGTGTGACAACTTGGGAGAGGTTGAAATACATATGGACCAAGTGGTGGCCTTAAATGAAGGGGAAAAAAAGCAAAGCTAAGGGTTTGTCACAGCTTGGAGGCACAGCTGTGTGCACTCATACAGACTTTGCATTCATTCATATAGAGCACAGCTTTCAGGTCCTGTGGTTCCAGCACGAATTTTGGATGAAAGTTGAGACTCAAAAATAAATAAGTCTATATTTGGCCTGCCCTGGATTCGAGACACTCTCAGTAGTACTTTGCATAGAAACAATCTGAATTAATACAGACTAAGTTTTCCAGATTATAATATTCTTTACCAAGCCAATGGATGCACCTCTAAAATTCACTGCCCTGACAAATAGTAGAGCTCTTGAAAGTCTGCTTGTATTAGTTTTATGGATCTATTCTACTGCTTAAATCAGGTCTCATTAAAATTACCATCCACACAAGTTCTCCCACTGGGAAATCTACATGCCAGAGCTACTCCAGTTCCGCAGGCAGTGCTCGGAGGGGGTTGCATATTGCAAAATAACTGCGGACACGGCGGGGGGAGGACAGCAAGAAGAACAAGAGGACTTCAGGACACCAAACAAGTGACTCCTTACCCTCCTCTGATTTTAATCACTGCAACTTTTTCTCAGGTAGTGCAACTGCATCCATGAAAAGAAATGCTATTGCCAGAGATGAAACCGGGACTGGGTGGTGTAAAAAGTGCCCCTCAGAAAGCCAGATGCAGCCTCAAACATCCATTTTAGTGTTGGAATGGCAGGCTAAATATGCAAACACTGCACCTGACAACTTACACTAGAGCATATGATCTGCACACTGCCCCTCCAGTTTAATTTTTAATAGTAACAGTACTTAAATCTCAGCATTAATGTATTAATGTTCAAATGAATACAATTAAAGGCATCTCTGTTTTCTTCAGTGCTAACGACCTGGAAGATCTTTCTCCCCTTCATATTTGTGGGGATTATTACAAATACATTCTGTAGCCGTTGTTTTGGCAAAGAAGCAAAAACCTTTGCCTTTTAAATATAAAGTAACAGGAATAATGAATAATATATCTTCTGATTTTTGTTCTGCCATGATATATATATAACGATATATAAAATGTTCATTTATTATTATCACATATCCTAGGGAGCAGACATGCAAAATTACTTTTTTTTTTGTCTTATAAGGGTCATTTATCATACGGAACATCCTCCAAATAGGTAGTCCTAAAATCTCAATTTACAAAGACATTTTTTAAAGCTGAATTCTTCAAACAGGGCTCCTCTCCCGTTGGTTAAAATAAAAACGTTATGATATTAACATAGCTGCATTTAAGGAGGTAAAAATGCTCTGCGTTTTGTTTTAGAAGATCCTGCCCCAACAAATTAATGTCTGCCTATTATTTTTACCTAAATCCTGCCACATTAGTTAGCAACAAAAGCACTGCATGACCCTCTTTAGGCCAAATTCAGAAAAGAAAAGCATTTACTAAAAGAGCATTAATTTTTATCACAGCATCTGTGATCTTTGGGTGCGGAAAGGAAACACCATAAAGAAAGAAGTCTGTATATACAAACTATCAGTCAGATTTTAACACTTATGCAGAATAATGCAAAGCTTTATTTCTTTTTGATGTTAGCAAGCTTTTCCCTTTTCTTTTTGCATTCCATTTTTCAATATGTAAAATGACAAAATGCAAAAAAACCAACAAAAACACGAAAATATGCTTGTTAGGGCTGGCCTAGTTTTTTGAAACACGCACAAAAAGAAAACCCACTCATACGATCTTATTTTAATATGTAATAGAAGAATCTGGCAAACATTAGCCAGAGTAAGTCTAGCCAGCGAATGCAGACTAACATACCAGTCTGCTGCTGCAAGGCAAAAGGAAAATTTGATCTTGTTCTTCCAACACAGAAGAGTAGCATCTTCCACTTGAAGAGTGCAGGAGCACAAGCAAATATCAGCTCCTTGATGCTCACACCAACACCTCACCTCCTTCTTGGCTGGAAATTTCCAAACAAAGCCATCTCAGCTGTCCCATCTCTAGTCTCTCCTTAAATCAAGAGTGAATCAGTGTCTTCCCCCCAGAGCAATGTGCTCAGTCCAGCACTGGCCATTGTCATCTTGGGAAGCAAGACCCAGCAAAACCCCAAGCAGTGGCAGAACACTCTTTTTTGCAAAGTTTCTTTGTGCCCAGAAACCTGCTCCAAGCCATGCAGCTTTGAAGCAGTACCAAGAGAAAGAGCCAGACATAAAACTACCTCCAGGGGAGAAGAAAAGAAATAAAGAGATAATCAAGAAAGAAAAGGGGAATGGGAGAGCTGGAGTCAGCACAGCTAAAGACTCCGATGAGGAGGGAGGTGGAGGTGGAGGACAACTACAAAGCGCTTAATTATAAACCTAAAAATGTTCAAAAACCAATCTCACGCTAACAATTTGCGTATTTTGGGATTACCTACGGATGAGGAAGGTTCAGCTTAATCAGCTATCTGTGCAAATGGATCCCCAACGTGCCAGAGCTGAACTCAATGGACAATCCCGTTAGAGTGGAAAGAGCACATGAAACGCCCTTGAGAAACGTGGCTAATGCCACAAACACTGAGGAAACAACCGTTAATAAATTCTTCAATTTTCAGGCTTAGAAGGCAAAGGGCAAATGTTGAAAGAAGAAGAAGAAGATGGGAAGGGCATGGTTAGGCTTTATACGAAGTCCATTTCATGTGTGACATATTCCTGAGGCAGGTCTCACTCCTCAAATTAAAACCAGTATTTTTAACCCACTAAAAAAACCTCCCAAGAGGGAAACAACTACATCTCTTCTTTAAGTCACTTAAATTTAAGATGTCTCTCCATCTTCCGTGATAGGAGACAAAAGAAGGAAAGTCTATAAATACAGAGAATAGACATTCTTCATAAAAAGAAAAGCAGTGCAAAAAGTATCTATAAAAAATGTGTGAATTCAGGAATCAGAGGCACTCTGTAAAATACAAGTTAGGACTTTGTCTTTTTGATCAATGCCATCCCACAGAAGCTACTCTCATGTCCAACCACATCATGTTGGAGATTGACTCGCTCTCTCTCTAACCCAGGAAACACACTATGGACTACTGTGTATGGAGAAAGTCAGTAGCAGAAATAAGTTGGGGGTGGAGAATGCCCCAAACCCAGGTTATACACTGAGACACACATGAGTTTGACAACTGCTGTACGACCAGATCTCATCGTGCTACCTGTTAGGGTGCAGGGTCAGGAGAAGGTCCACGTGGTGAGACCAGGCTTGAGGAACTCTGCACTGCTCCCATTTTCAGCTCTAAGCAGCCACTCAGACTTCAAAGACCCGCCACTGATACTGCTGGGCCCAATCCTACCAGCATCTTATCCATCCTTACCACTTTAAAACACATTTGCCACCACTGGCAGAGAACTCTGGAGCATCCCTGCTCTCCCCCAAGAGCCAGGCCTGGCTTCAGGGACCACCCTGCACCGACTCCTCTCCTACTTGGGTCTGATCCAGGCACTCATACAGTGCACTTGTACATTTTATTCTCTCTCTCCCTGAAGCTTTGGCAACTGAAATCTATTATGATATCAAAAGGTAGCTGACAACATAAAATGTATCCCGCTGAGTTGATGCCGCACGCTGCTAAATTTACAACAACATAAGTATCATAAAAATTATAAGAACTGCAAATTAACCACTGATTTTTTAGTTCAGTGACATAAATAACAGTAAAGATCTGGAAAACTTCCAAACATCTTTACAACTGTTTAATTTGTCAAAATCTATCAAGTGTATTTCAACCACAAACCTGTCCTCTGCAGTGCATTAGTTTTCACATACTTATGCTGGCATCAAAGGCAGCAAAAATAAAGCTTCTGTAATTACTGTATTCTGATGCACCTTTCCAGTCACACTTTTATTTCTGCTTTTCTTCCTCTGTACTTCTCTGTTGACACTGACAGTCAGCAATGTTTTAAAAACATTCACACTAAAAAAGACAAAAAATCACCACTGCCTTCCACTCCTCCCAGGTTTGCCCAGGATACTCAAGGCAGCACATCACACTTTGTTTGCCCACTGGAGTGGTTTTCCACTCACGTGCTGTGTGTTCCTCACCATGCTTGCGTCAGCAAACCCTTTTATTTACTCCTTTATTTGTGCACCAAGCTCTGCAAATGCAAAGCCACCTTTCCAGCAGCTGCAAGAGAGAAGGCAAACATCAACAAAAATAATAAATTTTATAGGCTCTATTTCTTTTCCTAGGGGAGGAGCTCATTTTTATGTAGCTATTTATTTTGTATGCCTAAATAGCAATTATTGTATTTTCTAAAACTAAATAAAGTGTGTTTCTTTCACAACCATTGCAACACTAACCAAAGTTCAAATGTGTTGAATTGCTGATGCACAAAGTTAAGGTCTTTCTGAAAAAATAATGCAAAATGCATTTCTATTATTTAACTACTCAGGGGTTGTGAAGCTTTTAAGTCCCCAGTGCTCTGCTTGCTGAGAGAGTTTTGACCACAGCACCAATGTAGCAGTGGAGAGCTTGCCAGAGCTGGCCCCAGCACAAGAGAGTTTTGCCTTTTGCAGAAAGAACTGGCCAATGTCTTTTCACGTGGTATTTGTTGCCCTACACGTGGGTTTGCACCAAGAAAATTAATATACAACTCCAGCTGCTGTGAGGTATGTGCTCTATAAAATATAATAAATCAAGTAGGTGCTGAGAACTGACAAGACTTTTCTGTCACATTTTTGCTTTTACAAAGGCTTCCCAAGGTCAGGGCTTGGAGAAGGGCTTTTCCCTTTGAGCTGGCTCCGTTTTCTTCAGGAGCCATTTTGTACCTTTCTTGTTCGTAAAATGTGAAATATTACAGGAACTAATTAAACCTTCTTAAATGGGAGAAACTAATAAATCCCTCCCTCTAATGATACTGAAGTGCACTTGCGAGCGACTGCACAGAACAAACACACTCACTGCAGCTCCACAGGCTGGCAGGGTGTGGGTTCATGAAGAACTGTTACCAAATAATCCCATGTGCTCCCACCAACCTCAAAGGTTCATCTGCTCTCCAGAGCTGACGACCCTGACATCTCAACCAGCCAAGGTTTGGTGACTCCAACACTTGTGGACCTTAAGGGTGATGTGGTTCTGACCCCTGGGCTGAGGGGTACAGAGTATTTTTTAGAGGGGAGTATCTGCTGGGGTCAGTTATTCCCCACAAGACAAAATCTCCACACACTGTCTATCCATATGGAAGCAGGAAAGAGAGGTTAAGGACTAAGTTTGACACAATAGGTTAAACCTAGTCCCCATTCCCAGTATATTATACAGTAAATCTCTTTATTCTGTAAGGGCAAAATAGAATTGCTTACAGTTTGTCTTAAAAATGGGATTTATGCTTCAAATACAGAAAACCAACACAGAATATAGTGCAGCTCTAAAAATTAAACACCCAGATATAAAAGGAAATTTTAAATTAATTTTCCCACTGTGTTGTTTGCAAGAGCAATATACTTAAATGGCCACAACTCATTCAGTGACACCCAGAGGTACGGTGCAAGCGCTATGGAGCAATGCAAGTAATTCAAAGTTCTTTGATTAAATCTCACATAATTGCACATAACTGGAAAAAATCACAGCAAGTTGGCTTCGCATATTGTATTGCATAAATCAGACTCGATTCCCACAAAATCTCTCCTTTCCAGACTATTTTATCTAAGAAACATATAGCTGTTACAACAATTTTTGAGTGATTTTGATTCCCACTGTGGTATAATGAGTAATGAAGAAAGCACGTTTTTTTATTCTGGTTTGCACTGATGTGTTTCTTCTTTGACTAAACCCTCGCTGACTCAGTTCTGCCACTTCACAACAAGGAGTTCTCATGTTTCCCTCTACACAGGAAAAAAGAAAATAAGTCTTCAACTATCCTGTTCTCAGCTCAAACCAAAGGGAAGACCTTGGGAACTCCTATAATTCGTGCTGCCCATTGCAGTCAGACCCTAGGCAAGGGTGCTGTGCTAGCCCACACCCAGCAAACAGACAACATCATCTGAAGAGGAAAGTACCCCAAAATTGAGTTCTCTGCAGGGTAAAGGAGACTTTCAACATTAGCCTGAGAAACATTTTTCACTCCAAGCAGGGGAAAACGGACTTGGCCAGAGTGACTTCCCTCAAAACTCAAAAGCCTGGCACAACAGCCTTCTGCAATCATCTTTCTCTGGCATTCCCAGAAAGGGTGACCACAAAAACTGCTGCTTGCACTGCAGAGAGAACTGGCCTTTTTCTGTGCTCAGCACCAGCCTTCCAGACTTAAGTTTCTCTTTCCAGTAATGTGCAATGCTAACATTTTGTGCTACGTGGGGTCTAATATTTTCAGACCTGGAGACTTAATTACAATCTAATCTAATTGGCACATGGCACTAAAGTATAAATATTAATAACATTAACAAAAAGAAAGAAAAAAAAAAGCCCTGATTGAGATGGCAAGCTGAGGACTGAATCAATAAATCAACAGTAATCTTTTTCCTTAATCACAGCTGCTACTCCACCCTTTCTATTGATCTTTTTTCCATTTTTTTCTTTATTTCACTATAAATCTCCTGATTCTTGATTGAATGAGTTCAAAACAATTGCACACCTAGCCAGGATAAGCAACACTTTGGTTTTAAAACCCTTCTCACAGTAGCAGCTGCGCAGTGAGTTGTATGATGTTGAGATGCCCCTTTCATTGTGCAGCTTCTCCTCCTGGAGCTCATCCCTGAGTTCCCACTCCAGGGGAGATTGGTGGTCAGTCAAGATTTTTTCTGTCTAGGAAAGAGGCACCCATGCTAGACCTGACCTTCCCCCTCGGCCACAGCGATGCTTTCATGCACATACTTAAAGGAAGTTTCATTTAACTGCCCTGTAATCTGAAAGACAGTCAGAAATCCAAAACATGCATTTTCTTTAAGCGTATCTGTTGATCAAATATTTTACTCCAATGTTCTCTACAGCATCATTATGGTACTTGCACATGTTCACCCCAAGTATAAATCATCAGCATATCCTACCTGACTCTGCAGCAGCTTTCCGGGAAACAGCTTTGTTGTGTTCTAGTAAACTTCACTTGTGTAATTTATTCTCCTTTAAAAAAGATGTTACACTTCACTGTACTCATTCTTAGCAAAGACAAGTTTCTGCCTATCAAAAGACAAGTTTACTGCAAGGACTCTTGTAGCAATACTGATAATGGGTAGAAATTACATATTTTTATAAGGGAGAAGACAAAGGACTTCATGTTTTATAATAGTTGTGCTGATATCATAGTTTCACCAAACTGTGCTTTCAGACAAAATTATAGCCTTCCCTCCCAAGTGACCTAACCTGTAACTATTTAGGATAGATATAATGGGGGAAACTGTCAACTACAAATCAAGAGAGGTACTGGATTCAATGGAGATTTCCAAAGACTTGTGACACTCTACCCTCCATATTTTCAGTAAAGGATTGAGTACTCCTGAGAGGAAACTAATCAAGCTGGAAAAATCACCAAATAAAACTTTAAAAACTGGCAAAAAAAAAAAAAAAAAAAGCCTTCAGATTGCAAGCTGCAAAGGAGCTAGCATTTTAATAAAGACAATAATCACAAATATTACTGAACAAAGGGAAAGGAAGCTGCAACATGCCAAGAAAGATAATCAAGAAATGTGCTTATAGGATGCCAGTCCAACTGATTAAAGATCTTCAGAAAGCAGGATATCCCACCTAGAGCCGTTAAGTCTTATCTGGATCCTTACACACCCACACCCCTGTCAACAGCAGATCTGAGGATGGAGAAGAGGAGCCCATCCTTCTTCCTTATTACTGCTGCCCCTCCTTTTGTCTATGCCCACTGTGGCTGCTTCTTGCAGCCTGTTAAATGTTCATTACACAACCTTTGCTTAGGCTAAAGCAAGACAGAAGCTGCACCCAGTCAGAGACATTTTTTTCCCCCACGGAAAGGGAAGCAAGGGAAGAGATGCCAGGCAGGGTGTGTTTTTGGAAGCTGGTCCCTAAAGTGGGTGAGGTGTATAAATGATCCACGGCTCGGGAACACCGTGCAGCAGGTAACGGCAAACAAACAGCAGTAGCTGGTTAATGATGATCTGCAATAATGTCAGGGAGACTTGTTCCCATGTAAGTAACCTGCCACGCCGGGGATACAAATTGTCTGGGATTTGATGGCACCTACTGCAGAGAGCAGCGTTATCAATGTGCTCGTGTGCTCAGATAAATGGAGCACTATTTCCCTGCGCTGCCGCTGTCACTTTCTCCGGTCCGTCAGCCCCTTTCTTAAACCGACTGCTATTTTTATTACACTCCTTAAAATATGAAGCGGGAGACTCCTTTTCC
This sequence comes from Catharus ustulatus, assembly GCF_009819885.2. Classification (NCBI taxonomy): domain Eukaryota; kingdom Metazoa; phylum Chordata; class Aves; order Passeriformes; family Turdidae; genus Catharus; species Catharus ustulatus. Next base: position 4,144,095 of record NC_046233.1, on the reverse strand, counting down.
TGAAATACACTGGGCTAGATAGATGACGCCTTTTAAATAATATTCTTTTCTTGCTGGCCCTGATCCTTGCACTGTTGTTGCTTACTTTGGAGGGGGAAACAAAATAAAAGTGGCAAGCCATATCTCTCCATTCCAAAGGGAGTGGTTTCCCAAGAAAAGCATAGTTTTGTTCCCTTGCTATTTCCTTTCAGCACTGCAGACAAGCAGGCAGCAGACTCGCTACTAAAACTGATCCCAGCAGTTACAAACCAACGCTCAGTATACCCAGAAAATAGTTTGAGGGCAGCAGGTGGCATTTGGGGAGATGTTAATAGGATTTGTCACCTCTAAATTCTGGATCTGGTAGGAGAAAAGGAAAATTATCAGCAAACTTTAGACTTTTTAAAGTCTAAAATTAGGTGAGACGCTATTGAAAAGGAAAATAACTTCCAGCTTTATTTTAAGAACTGGAATTGTGCTTCCTGCTTCCAGTGCTGCAGTTCTTCTGGAAAGGAAGTTGCCCGCAAGTAATGGATAAAATACAGAAAACCTTGTGGATTCAAAAATGCTCTCCTCACCCTTCTGTAAAAATAAAATCCAGAGGCTGGTGGAGCACACTGGTTCCACTGTAGTAGATACAATGCCAAAGAGAGGGGGGAAAGCACTCCCTGATACAATAGGTCATTGTACTCCCGGATCTACCACATATGTTACTCCAAGGGTTCTCAACCTTAAACTTGGAAAGTCTAAGACACTGGAGCCATGATATATAAAGTAAGACCCAAGTTCCAAATATTTGATTTAGCAAAGTAAATATGGTTGTTTTTATTGGGTGCAACAAGCATTTTTCACAGAGTGAAGAATTATGGTAAACATCTGCTAATCATACTCACAAAAGAGGTCATTGTGTTTAAATCCAAGGTCATATTAATAGCTATATTTAATTAATAAAACCCAACAGTAATATTACACAAGTTTCCAACAACGTCTGCTTCCTGACACTCAAGGACCTATTCATTAATGGACCACTTATATTGGTTTTTCTTGATATTGCTGCTAAACTCTTACAAAGCTTTTAGGCCATACAACAGAGGCCTGACTTAGAAGTAAACTGCATCATGTTATACTATATGTCTCTGGGGTATTATACCATGTGGATGTAGTTTGTGAACTCATGAGCTAACAAAAATACTGGAATATGTGATATTCCATGAAGGTGGTCTTGCACTTCCAGGTTCCTATGTCTTCTCCCATGCAATGGAATAGGTAAGGGCACCACATCTGTTTCTGAACAAGGAGATAATGTTCTTTGTTGAGTCATTCCTTGCCTAGGTGGAAGTCAGAGCTGCACCTGCATTTCATGAGATTTTTTCTGTTTCAAAACAATAAAATAACAGAAATCCCAGCTTTTCAAGAAATGTTGGATTTCTCTCCTACTCCCAACCAGTCTCTGGTTAAATCTGGAAGGAACAGTTTCTCAACGTGTTTACAAGTTGCCCAGCCCTAGTGAATTATTGCCCAAAGTGAATTGAGTGTTTTCACAGTTCTAGTCCATTTTGCCTGTTAAGAAACAAGCTGTTGAAATGTTGTTGAGCTCAAACAGAAAAATGAAGCTTGTTTTCGCTTACTCAGGTGTTAAACAGCACAGCTTTTTTCAAATCTCAGGAGGTGTCCTGGATGAAACCGATACAAATGAGAAATGAATCAGATCTTAGAACTTCTAATGTTTGATTGTTTAAATTTAAGGAAATTGAGATCCATTGAAAAGTAGGTTTTCTTGCACACCCAGATTTTCTCATATAACTGCAGTCATTGATGTTTATAGAATTTTTTTTCTGTAAAAGATAAATCTAGCTTGTTGCATGAAAAATCCTCGAATGCACTGATGTTTATTCACTGAATTTCCATATCCTTTACACTTGAAGTTATTTTCTCTTTTCCACAATGTATGTGAAAACCATGACATTTTCTATCTTCTACACAAGTTCCCCACACCATACTGCACCACCATCTCCATGTTATTATATATATTGCAGTAATGCCATTTCCAATTCATTACAAAACACTTTCATGTACCAGATGTCCCAGCTTTGGTAGGACCGAGTTATTTTCTGCCCAACAAGTCCTGAAGGCAAAAATAGTTGTTCCTGTATCTTTGTACACAGCCAGGCCATTTCACCTACTTGTGTCAAACTTCCACCCCAATAGATATAGATGCTTTGTCTTACCCTATTTTTAGACAAATTGCAACTGAAGACAACTGAGGAGGTGTATGTTATGTATGTGGCCAAACCACTGGCCATTGAATCCTGGTATCAAGAAAGCTGGAAATGGTAAGTTCTGATAACTCAGTTCTCACATGGCTCTCCTATTTTTTATGGCTCCATGTCAAGCCAGGTGGATTCTCTTAACATCTCCGACCCTTAAATCTACAGCCTAAACGTTTTCCAGAAGCCTGGATTTGTTCATGCATAATGTAACCCTGGCACAGAAGCAACAAAAGCAGTAAAAAATCACCCTACTCACAGTTTAGTTCATATCATGGCCTCCAGTCCCCAAAACCTCTTTTCAAAAGCAAAGAAAGAGAGTCAGAAGCTGTTCAGCAAGCTGTGTAATGATCTTCAGTGCCTTCTCATTATCCTGAGGTCACATGGGGACCTTCTAACAAGCAAAAATGAACCAGAGGAATTTTGGGAGAGGTCCTTGACATGGGAAGATGGGAAGGAGGGTGGCTGTAGACTGGCAGAGCAGGGTGGGGGGAGTGTAATGGTGAGAGTGAGACATTATCTGTTACCCTCCTGTGCAAACATACATGGGGCCAGCAGCTCTGGACACAGCCAGGGAAATACAGACACTCTGGATTAAAGCTCCCATGTTCAGTCCCACCCCAAGAATAAACTTCTACCAAGTTCAGAATTTAAGGAAGGACTACACCAGGCTGAACTAAATTTCAAGTTGGACTCTGACAGAGGAGCCTCTTGGTGAAAGAGAAAGATAAACCAGCAGGTTAGTTTAAACATACACTCATAACTTTGATAGTACCTTTAAAGAGCATCAGTATGTAGTGGGTAATAAATCTTAGCCTAAGTCATTCATTAGCCATTTCGGCATCACACATAAAGTGCATCACTTTGATCTGATGCATCTCAGTGCACTCTGCTATCAGATGCAACTGGCTGTGCTTTGTTAAGATGAAGGGCTTTTTAATCCAAATCAGAAAGTGATGCTTCTGCACTGGTGCTCTAATTTAGGAGTTATAATTAACAGACTTACTGCTAATCGGATCTCGTCATACCTCCCCCTAAGGCCCCAAATGGAGGAAACAACAGAAGAAAGGACCAAAGGTGCCTCAAGACAGCATCTGAGTTGTGTCCCTGGTTTTGTGTGTTCAAACTCATGCATTCATATGTGTGAAATTGGTGGGAAACATGAACCTGTGATTAAAGTAAGTGCAGAGAAACAGGAGGTCTGAGGTTGGCTTCCATCCTTCCATCTTTGGGCAAATTACACAGAACTTGACTTTTAAAGCTGGGAATAGTCAATAGCCTGCAGAAAATTCCTGCTATGCCACGCAGTTGACATTAAATTGCACTTGCCTCCTGCACAGATGGCCTCTAACCTTTGTTTAGAACACTATTCCCACTGCAGAGCTGCAGAAAGTGAGTTCTGCTCCCAGCACTGCTGCAAAGCCCAGTGTAGTCATCTGCAAAGTCAAGGCACTTGGGTCAAAACATGGCACTTACCTAACCCTGCTTCTCCACATCCACACAATGCATAAAGGCAGACGTGGTGCCCACAAACAAGCAGCACAGTTTGCTCTGGTCTACATTTGCATGATAAGAAAAGAAAAGCATGCTAGAAACCATTTTAACAGGGTCAAGACAGCCTTGAGCACACACTTCAGCTCCTCCCCAGCAGCCACACTGCCTGTGCCAAGCTCCAGTCCCTGGGTCGGCAGCTGCTGGGGCAGCCACGTCTGAGGGACAGCACATCCAGCCTGAGGCAGCTGAGCCCACACAATTAACATTTCAACATTTGTGCAATTGCTGCATCACAAAACCTCAGCATTCATCATTCTGTCATACCAGTTAACCCAAAGTAAGTTAGCCTGAAACATTTTGTGCAGGCTGCCTCTCTGCTGGCAGTCGAGGTCCAGCATGCCCACTGAAGGATCATTCAGTCGAGACATTCAGTTCAGCACAGGATTTGCTTCTTCCTAATGGCTGTACTCATTCCATGGAACCCATCAAAGGTCACACTGACTCTTTGGCTTGGAAAACCCATTCCCTGTGTTAAAGTAGGTACAGTCACGCTCAGGGTGCTTTCAAAGCAGAGGAACTCACAAATCATGGGCAGCATGCTCCTGCCCATGGTTGCAGAAGGATTAGCCAAGGTTCCTCCAGCTGTTGGTTCATGCCTGACGCCCATTTTCTTCATGCCTGTGGTCAGACCAAAGCTAGTGGTGAAGGCAGCAAACTCACCAGCAGCTGAAGGTTTGCCACCAGCTCTCTGGAAAATGTGTAACTGTCAGCATCAGGAGCTGGGCAGGGGCTGCTCAGGCATCTTGAATCCAGCCCACTCCCTGGGGATACCACTAAGCACCAACCTTGTGCCCACCTGCAGACTTGCTGCTGCTCCATCCAAACACAGCTGGAGCACAGGGAGAAAAGGATTCAGCCCCGAATGTGCCCTTCCCTCAGCCTTGAAACAGCAGCTGGTCCCAGCGAGCCCCAGTCCAGACCTGGATGAGCTGTGCCACACCAGCTGGGTCTCTTCACAGGGCTCCCCACGCCAGCACCAGCACAGCAGCCATCAAACCTGAACCACCACTGAGCTTCCCTTGCTCATGGATGTTCACATAGAAATACCATTTTTAAACAAGTGGATGAATCATGCCCCATCTCTGAAAGTGTTCAAGCCCAGGTTGGATGGGGCTTGGAGAAACCTGACCTTGTGGAAGGTGTCCCAAATTGAGCTTCCAACTTAAACAATTCTATGATTTGATAATTGTAATTGTCCACTACATAACAGGCAGGCTTTGCAGTCCCAACATGTGCTGCAACTTGAACTTTCCAAAAACACAGTTAGAACTGATCTATGAAAATCAAAAGGACAGCACAGGAAAATGCCCTGTGTTCACACTGTAGTATCTCTGAATGAGATACCATCTCTGAATGAGATATCCCTGAACACAGATTCTCACCAGAGACCTTTCCAGGTTTAAGGAGTTTATTCTTTGTGCCAGTTTGCATTTTCTATGTAAATTCATGCAGCTGCCTTGAAAGGAACTGCAGGTTTCTGCTCAGCAAAACTTTCTTTGTGAACCAGGAGTAAAATGCATAAATCTTCTCCTTAAGAATTAAATGTATGTACTTTTATTGCAGCATGAACAGCTTTTTTTGCAAAGGGAACAAGAGCTTGTAGAGCCAGGGAAGTATTTATAAATATAACACTTATCCTTGTACAATATATATGTTTTGCTTTAATAAAAACAGAACCTGATCATTCAGTATCAAAAACCCAGCACAAAATTCATATGTTTTTCCCAAGACAGAAATTCTAACTAATTTTCCATGCTGTACCCTCAAGCTCTTGTTCACTGCAAACAGGACATTGTTGTCTTGGTTTTTCTTTTTAAACAGCATGAAAGAAAAAATAGTAGAGGGTGTCACTGCAAACACATCAACATGTACCATAAAAATGAAAACAACCATGATTAACTCAGTTTAACTAAAGCTTCCAAGTTCCTTATCAGTACCTGGGACGTATCTGGAAGTGAGCTTTCCCACCCTAAAAGGAAGTGCCAGGGGTGTTCCCCACTCCCAAGGGTAGGCAAGGTTGGGTGGTTTGTCCTGTTGTGATTTAAATACGATGTGATCCTTATTCAGTGCTATAAAGTCTGCTCCAAGCATGCCAGTACATGTCAGTTTTGCCTTCACTCTGTAAGACAACAGCCGCCTCCATGCAGAGTTCAAAAATATTTGATGATTTAAGCCAGCTTGCTCCACTTAGGTTAGAACACAAAGCAGACTGCAGTGTTCAATATCAGAATCAGCATTTTTCCCCCCACACTTGTGAATACATGTATTTAGATCAAATAGGCTTTTGGCATCATTTTTACATGCCTACATGCAAGCCTGCTGGTACTAGAAATCCCTTCTTCAGTATCATCATCCAAGGATAAAGACACGAGACTTCCCATTTTCCAAGGACTGCCAGTCTCCTTAAACATAAATCTGCTATTGTGCAAAAGGCACAATCTCTTAGGATTTCTATCGCAAAAGAACAAGGAAAATAGCCCAATAACTGAGAAAATGGAGCAGTTTCACAGATTGGCGTGTTAAAGCAATATAAAGCAATTATGTGGTTGGGTGAAGGTAAGGAAGGGAGCAAAGACACAAGAACTTAAGGAGGAGCTGGAAGTGAAGAGAAAGTCTGATTTGGGACTACAGCAGCTTCCTCAGCAATTGCAGACTAAAAAGGGCTGCTTGGGACAGTTCAACAGCCACGATGTGATGGAGGCAACCCCACTGCGCTCCAGATCAACCCAGTTATCACAGATCCACAGAAGCATCCAGCAGTGTTTCTCGCCAAGTACCGACTGTGCTGAGGGGGGACTAAAACACTCACTTTTTTACTCACTTTTTTGAGAAGTACCATGAGTTTGATTTTGACAAAGGCCAAAGATGTGAAAAAACCTCCCATGTTTTTCTCAACAATTAGGCAATTCACAGTATATTTAATTTACAAAGTTTGGGGTTTTTTTTCACAACCAGGCGTGTAATTTTGTCTTGCTAACCAGGCACCAAGTAGCACTATCCCACAGGTATAATTTCATTATTCCCCTAAATTAACAACATGTAGGACAGCAGCATATACAGCAAGTGTGAGGTGGTGGGTGGTCTTATTTGCAATGAAGTAATATTGAAACCACAATAAGGTGGCTAGTGAAACACAAAGTCCCACCTTTAACTCTGCTTCTAGAACCTCAGATGTTTAAGCTTTTTAAGGTGATGTGAACCAGAGCCCCGTGCCCGTGGCAGATCTGGGGCAGCCCTGCTGATTTAGAGCTGCTGTTGGGCATCTGGTGCAATGCTTTGGGGATATATCACATTTATTAACTGCTCAGCTATGAGCTACCAGCTCACAGCAGGCACTTTACATGTAAGAAAGTGAAGAGAAACATTAAGGCAGGATTGAACTGGGATGCAGTTCCCAGCTGGTTTATCATATTAGCAAATATCCTTGTCGTTTCCTAAGAGGGGTTGGGAAACCATCCAGGGGAAATGCATTGCCCAGGGCCTGACTTCACAGAGAAAGGCAAAGTGACAGGGAAATATCAGGCTTTAAAAAACCCCAAGGTGTTGCCACCCTGCCTGTGGGGCTCTGCTGCTTCTGGAAGCTGGGGCATCACCAAGGAATGGGCCAGGCTGCAGGGAGAGGGCTCTGTGCCAGGAGCAGGTCTGCAGGCATGTGGCAACAAGGAATTCAGAGCAATGAGCTTTAGGGCAGCTCTGATGTGTGAAATCACTCTTGCCTCTTCCTTCAGTTGCATGTAAAGGACTGCAATGAACATGCTGGAGGAGGAAGAGGAAGACCCAGGAAAAAAGCATTGAAACTTCAAAAAAGACAATGTCATAGGATTATCTCTGATAAAGTCCACAGATCTACCTAAGCATTACTCAGAACAGGATGTGCCCAAGTTCACTGGATATATAAGCAACAATAAGAAGTTTTCTTTCCCAGGATTAACTAAAGAGCACGATTTTCTCTCCTGTTTTCACTATGACTGTACACAAGCAAACCCTCCTGCAGAAATTACTTGTGTTTTAAATGTTATTGCTAATCTGCAGTACAGTGTGTTTCCCTAGCAGAGTCATTAAAACGTGCACAGGTCAGGATGCTGAGACTGCACTCATGGTTCTTTATAGTTACAGTATTAGTAAAGTATTTACTAAATTGACTACCACCTACTTTAAGTTAAACTTGCTGACAGATAAACTGAGCATAACCTCTGGCATTTTCAGACGTTTTCTTATGAATAGATATATTTTGCACGTTTTTGCATGCTAGGCCCTTTCCAAAATGCTGATTTGATCTCTGACATCAAGGCTTACTCACCTCCTTGGAGGTACAAAAGAAAGGTAACAGTAGCTTGCATGTGGGGGAACGAGACTTTAATATATAGAAAGCACAAAACTTACTCTTTTCAGTTTATTTTAGATTCAAAAGCTTTAAAAGAGCACTAAAAATTCAGTACTATTTCTGCATTGGTTAAAAAACGCAGCTGAGAAGAGATTTAAAAAGGAGGAGATATAAAAAGAATATTATTTGCATAGTCATAAATCATTATAAAACAATTATTCTGCAGCAAAAAAGCACTCGTTTCACAAGGGCAATCCAGCTTCAAGAGAGTGCACTATCTGTTAGCATCCTATTCTCAAAACAGACATCTCTGGACAGATTTGTTACAGTTTTGTAGATGCTAATGTGTAAACAGATTGTAAAATTATTTTTGGGCCTGTAATAGGATTTAATGTGTTTAAGAGGTAGTCTTATACCTCTTTAACAAAGAGGCTTACAATATGGTAAGAATGTATCACAAAAAATATAATGCTTTTAAACAGATAAATCCTCTTGGCAAAGGCTGTAATCTTTCAAACTTAATTGGTGAACTCATTAACGAACAACTGCCACTACAAGAAGAAAGACTATTGTCAGCGACTTATCGGGCAATGAGATAACAAACTTAATTATATTGTTTTCAGTGGATTTACATTTGCTTCCTTTAGGACACTAGATTTTCTAAACATTATTTCCTTGGCTGTATACAATTTTTTTATCCCCTAAGAGAAAAGCAAACCTATCTACAACAAATAGGCAAAGAAAAAAAAAAAAACAAAAACAAAAACCAGAATACATCACAGCTTTGAAGTAAACACAACACAGTCCTAAAAATTCTGTCTTTATTATCTACTTGTAAAAAGTTATAAGCCTGTAAAGTAGTTAATTTATGAGCCATGTTAATAATTTGTTCCCATTTGATCTGAGGTTTAGCAAACACGGTTTCCTGGGATGTAGGAGGATAATTTGCAGGTCCAGCTTGGCTCCGGAGGGGGCACTAACTAATTTGACACCATAACATGACATTGATGGCAGACACACACTAATGACTGCACTGCTCGATGCTCCTGTCAGTCTGTCGCTGCACTGAATGGAGAGTTTCTTCTTATTGCCAAAAAAAAGTGCCGAGTGGTCCTACTAATTATTCAGACATGCACTATAATGAGAATCTTAGTGCTCCCTCCCAACATACGAACCTCTCACTAAAGCTCCCATTTGTCTGATACGGTGGCTGATTAGAATTTGTTTCTTGAATAGTAAAACCACAGCTTAAAATAAAGCGGAAAGGATAAACAGCCTTTTATTCTGCATAAAACTCAGAAAGTGGCCATTTTGATTTCAAGCTGGTTTTTTTTGTCATTTATTTACGCCAGAAGAATAGAAAATTGGATTAATTTTTAATAGTACTTCTCAAATAACATAGATCTTCATGGAGTTTTACTGTCTGGATCACTGAGGACATAAATTTTGTGGACAATGGGAGGCTCTGAAGGTATTTTCTTTCTCCTAGGAGAAAGAAATTTTCAAGAATAGAAACTTGTGCTAGACAAATCACAAGTTAAGAATAAAAGTGCCTCTTTTTCCTAGATTATATTGTTAGAACTGATTCCTCCTTACTCTGAAAGTTCCTAAGGGCTTTATGTATCTCTGAATGATCTGGATGTAAAAACATAAAGAATAAAAATAGCTGAACGGTGCTTTCCAGAATCAACCTTTATTCCCCACTTTGGGCCCTGGTCTAGCACAGCTATGGAGCATCCTTCGACTGTGTATCTTTACCATATTTACAGTTCCGTACTTTTCTAATGCCTCTGCAGCAATGCAGAATTGCAATCCTGGAAGAGGCCAATGGACCGACTGGTTTGTGTCATATGTTAAACACACAGACTGAAGAGACATTACTACCCTGAAAAAGAGCCTGAATTTCTAAGGATAACACTTAGCTCTTTCTGAAAAGCAAACCCTTCTAAGAGCGTTTCAAGTGGGCCACCAAAAGCCTAGCACACGCTACTGAGTCATTTAGAAAAACGTTATAAACTCGAAAGTGTTACACACAAAGGTGAGGGAGACATGAGCTCCACCAGCACCCCAGGACAGTTTGAAAGCTATTACCAGCTAATGGCTCTCTAGTGGTCTCCAGGAATTCAATCTGTGGTCTCCCTTCACATGCTGTATCTACTCTGGAAAAGCCACAACTCTATTAGGAACATATTAGGCAATCTGCAGTCAAGGGGGATCCCTGGTCCCAGCCAGGGCTCTACAACCCCCACCTGTGCCCTCCTGGCTGCTCACTGCTGACTTACAGTGAGATCTGTATTTAGGAGGGGTTTTATTTGCATGGAGTCTGATACCTCCAGTTCTCACATTATGGTTCATTACCCCTTTTTGACAGGGCAGGAATAGCAAAGGAGCTACTGTGCAGCGTCAGAGCTCAGAGCCAAGTGCCTGACAGTCCGATGTGCTCAGCACCAGGATCCCTTTGCAGAGCATCACAGATCCCCCAGCAGAACATGACATCTTTAGAAACTGTGACACAGCAGAGCACTGGGCATTTCACCAGTGCCCCCAAAAATTAACATTTGAATAACTTCTACCAATGGCAGCACCACAAATCTACTGGAGCGGCACAACTTCCAAGATGAAAGCAAAAGTACATGTTTGGAGAGCCAAGCCAATGTAAAGTGGATATTGGGTACACGCTGTTACATGTCATTTTGCAGAGCAACATGCGAAGGGCACATGAATCATTAGTGAGAGAACAACCCTGGCACCTACCCCAGAAATACCTCAGTCAGCACTCAGCAGGAAAGAAAAGATCAGAAAAAGAGATCCCAGAATCCTAAAGGGAGGCTCAGCTCCTGCAGAAAGATACACTTAACAGTGTTCATCTCTTTGGAAAATAGAGGTACTGTATCCAAGATACAGCACCGCTAACATTTTCCACATGGCTGGGGATGGATTGGTGAGTGGCCTTCTCCTAAACAACGGCATCTCTATGTGTCAGCTGTCGGAAAAATGAGGACATGAAGCATTTTGCTCTCTGTTCTCATAAACCCCCAATATTAATTCAGACAGAGGAGAAGAAAGTCATCAAGTTTATTTCAAACCAGATTATGCCACGTTCAGCCACACTGTGTGGACACACCACAGTAGCCTCCTCGCCCAGCATGCCAGAGTGTGAAGAACAATCCTTTTATATCCACAGCATGACTTGGCCAACTTTAAAACGCAACAACTAAAAACTCCAACGTCCTTCTGTCAGTTTAACTGCTAATTTGCAATGGATTTGGTTACACTTCCCGTTTAAGGCAAGTTCTCCCTGAGCGCTGGCTAAGAAATCTTGGGCAAGAGGAAGTAGCAACCACCAAAGAATTAAAAAAACAAAAACAACCAAATTTAAAAAAAAAAATATCACACCCACAGCTTCAGAGATGGAGGCAGGAGCTGGCCCTGCATGGGAGGATGGCAGCAGCCCTGCAATCATAGGCTGTCCCATTGCAGGCTGGGGTTCACTCAAGGCTAGAGAGAAGCAGTGGTGAGGGTAGCAGGTCAACCTGGGCAGCAAAACAGTGAGGCAGTTCCCTCCTTCCCCTGCTATCTCTGCCTCTGAGAATGAGGGACAAAGGGTGCCATTCCCCGTGAGAGCACAAAGACAGGAGAGGTTTGCCCTCTGCCAGGATGATGAGCACCTCTCAATATAGATTCAAATCACAAACTTCCTGATCCTGATGATCTGCCAAGGTTTCCACAAGAGATGGTTGGATCCCTAGTTTTGCTCTCTAGGGTCAGCTCACCCCACCAACCTGCTTAAAAACTCTCCACAGGTCCCAAAGAAGACAAAGGGAGGAGGATATAAAGTTTTAGAAGTTTTCTGAAAAGCAATCTGCTAACTGAGCTTTATGAAACACATAGGAACAGACTTAGAACTCACTCAGATCTTTAAAACAGGTGAAGTTGTGTGGCTTGCTAAAAGCAATGTCAGGTACACTTAGGGTTTAGGAAGGGTCCTGTCTTTCAGGCCCCACTCACCCCTTCGTATCTTTACTCACTCACAACTTCACTTCTAAGGAGTCTTTCCCTCACCTCACTTTGCTGCTGCAGCAAGACAAGGGCCTGCATCACCCAGCTCCTGGTCCTGTGGCACGTGCAGTCTGTACATTAAAGCACTAAACTAGTTTCACATATCTACTGCAGAGCTTTATCAGAAATGCCATTTAGGTAGTTATCGGATATCAAAGAATAACCAAAACTTACTACTTTTCTTTCTCTGGGTACTGCAGTTAGTCACACAGAAGTGTTCCTTTCAGTATGGCCTCGGCTGGACACAAATCTGTTCATGGATTCACTCAAAAACCAGTTTTAGGCTAGGAATAAAACACCTGATAAAATAAAATCAGGAATGGCTTCACTGCACTGATCCAAACAACCAGCAATCCTTCCCAACCTTCTGCTCATCCTTCCAGGCCCTGACGGCAGGCTCATGGCCTGAGGAAGGACACAAGGCACAACTGCAAGGCAGCAGTAGGTGAAAGAGCAGGAAGGGTTGCTTTATCTGAACAAGCAAGCAGAGAGAAGGGAACTGGAGATCACTGGTCCTGTGAAATCCAGCAGAGATATCACGGGGAAAAAGAATTGAAGGATGTGAAGTATCTAAGAAGAAAAGATACTAGCAAAAGCATCAGCCCAGAGGGATGGCCGGCAGCAACAGAGCTCCAAGGGCACCATGAGATGTTACCAAGTGAACCTCTGGCCATGCATGCCCAGAGACATCTGACACAGCCAACCTGACAGCCCTGGGCAGACACGGAGAAGGCCTGGAGGGCTGGGGAAGCACCAAGGGCGAGCCCGAGACAGGGATGGGGTGGGCAGGGGCAGCCCCGACACTTGTGTTGGGCCCACAGAGCTGCCAGGCAGCGCCATGGCAGGGACGGCCCAGCCCCGAGCAACGGGTTCAGGCGTTGCTAACAACCCAAGCGATGGATGGGTTCCATGGTCACCAAGGAAGGAACCCAACCCTCTCCCAGTGATGACTGTGGTGTCACCTGCCCTGACCGCTCGTACCTGAGCACAGAACCTGACCTGGGCAGCCTGCGCGCGGAGTCCAGCCAAGCCGGACGCGACGTGCGGAGTGCCAGGCCTTGGAGCTGGCAGCGAGCTGAGAGTTGGTCACAGCATTCAGTCATTCATTGAAGGACGCTCCCCGGCCATGCCAGGTTCAGGCAGGCAGGGCTTGAGGAAGGCGCGCTCACAGCAGCCAAGGTGAGCTGGACAGGGACATGTCAGCCTGGGGAGCTGGGAGGGTTTCCTTCCTGAGAGACCTGGGTATCTCTGCCTCCCCTTGCTGGGCCCATCAATGACTATTGCGTCTCCTGCCCTTCCCCAGCATGGAAGGCACTGCTGCAGCAGCAGCAAGGGGAAGCAGCTCATCACCCCAAGTTCCCTCCAGCACATCACAGCACAGGGACAGCACGGACACAGAGGTGGAGAACCGCTGTCCTGTCTGTCTGGAGAGCTGGAGGGAGCCCAGCTTTGTGATGCCGTGCCTGCACTGCTTCTGCTATGCCTGCATCCAGCGGTGGGCCGACAACAGAACCCAGTGCCCCTTGTGCAAGGGGAAGATGATCTCCATCCTGCACTCGGTGCGGGCAGATGATGATTTTGAGGAGGATGTCATCATTCCACCCGTGACACCGCCAGTACTCCTCCTGGCAGGAAGTGCTCAGAGAGAGTCAGATGCTCCCAACCTCCATCACCCTGGAGCACACCAACAGTGGGTGACAGAGGGAGATGACCAGCATTTCGTGGGTGGTTTCCAGCTCCCAAACTGGATGAGCTGTTTCTCTGCCAACTCAGCATTACAACAGACCCTGCACTCATGGTTCTGTCAGAGCTTGGAGATGCTGTTTGAAACAGCAACATCCAGGGCCCAGCACACACGTGTCCCTGAGCAGCAGAGTTGCAGGGAGCATCGCCACCAACACCATGGTGCCACAGGGCAGGAGGACAGCTCCTCATTGCTCACCCCTGGTCCAGCAAGGTCCAGTGTCGATGAGATGCCTAGCACCTCATCTAGTGTCATTGGTTGTGGTCCAAGTACACACCCCTCTGCTTCCACTACTATCCATGTGGAGCAAGAACCCCAGGAGGAACCAGAGAGGCTGTGCCCAGGCCCTCCTGATTTTGTTAGGGGCAGTGATCCTTCACCTGGGGGACCACGGCGACCACGAAAAAGGAAGGTCAGCAGCCCCAAAGGCTCTCCAGCTCGCAGGAGGCCACGTCACTGAGACTGGAGGGTGCCTCCATAAATCAGTTTCAGTTCCTGCCAAGAAGCCATTATTGGAATCACAGAATATGCTGATCCATCACAATCATTGAGCTCAACTCCTGGCCATGTGGAGGAGACCCCAAGTATCCCATCATGTGCCTGACAGCATTGCTAAAAAAACACTTCTTGAACTCAGATGGACTTGATGCTATGACTTGTTCCAGTGATTAACCATTTTTCCTGATATCCAACCTAAACCTCCCTGACAGCTTCACATCATTTCCTTGAGTCCTGCTACTGGTCACAACAACAAAGAGATCAGTACCTGCCTCTTTGCTTCTCCTCATAAGGATGCTGAAGATCGCAATGAAGTCTTGCCTGAGTGTCCTCAAGGCTGAATAATAGTTATATATAGTTATGTATATATACAAATAGATGGATTGATAGTCAGTTATAGTTACATAGTAACATATTCACAGTTTTCAAAATAAATGATTTTTTCTTCCAAAAACTGGTAATAGAGAGTCTTTTCTAGGTGCATGTAATGCGTATGAAAGTACAAACAACAGCATTTGCCACCTCTTTGCACCCTTCTTTCACCTCTGGACTAAAGACACCAAGCATATTTAAACAAAGACACAAAATATAAATATACAAGAGGGTCTCCCCTCCCTGGTAGAACTCCCTTTGCTCTTTATTTTTCCAAGAGTTATGTAGTGCACCAATCAGCCTCTGCCAAAACCCTGGAGGACACTAAGCAGATCCCCAAAAAGGCAAAATATGGAGGATCTAAAGCAATAGTACTTAACTGCAAAGCAACATGCTAACTGAGCTTTATGGCTTGGTCTCTACTCACAATTACACTTCAAAGTTGCCTTTCCCCTACATCCCTTCTCTGCTATGGTAAGACAAAAAGGAGACCTGCATCACTCAGCTCCTGGTCCCTGTGGGTACCACAATGGCACACGTTCTCTGCACTTTAACGCACTAACTAGTTTCACACATTTTTTGCAAAGTTTTACCATTTGCTGAAATGCCATTTAGGTAGCTATCAGATAGCAAAGTACAACCAAATTTATTATTTTTCTTCCTCTATGTACTACAGTTGGTCACACAGGAGAAGTGCTCCTTCCAGCACCACCTAGACTGGGCACAAATCTATACATGAATTCACTCAAAAGACCAGTTTCAGGCTAGGAACAAAAAACAGATAAAATAAAAATCACAGGATTTTATTTGAAATCAGAGAAGGGACATGCATGGTGTTGGGGGACACAGAGCAGCTGCTGCCATACCCCAAAGCCAGCACTAGCTGAGGTTAGTGAGGCTTCTGCCTTCACATACATCAGCGGGTTATTTTAAAAGAGAAAGAGACAGGTTTGTGGTGATGTTGCCCTTGGGCTTCTGGGATTTTGTTTGTTTGTTTTTTGAAATAATTTAGCAAGTTATGCCTCCACGTAACACATGAAGGTGATTTGATGTGGTAATTACCTATTACATTTGACAGGGTAATTAATGTAGCAAAATACCACTGTACAATGTGCAAATGTAGTTTGCTGTCGTTAAAATATGTGCCTGCTTAGCAAAGTGTTCTGCTCATAAAAAAGAAAGGGATGAAAACCTCTCAGTGGTGGCCATTCTGTTATCTGAAGAGTATAGAGACTGACCTTCATCTTCAACTATGCTCCTGCTCAAATAGCAGGACTAGAGAACTCTAAAAACTAATAAAATTGGCAACATCTTCCAGGAGCAGCACAGAACTATGTAGATCTCTTTAACACTTCAGCTAGAAGTGCCTGAGACTTTGATGTCAACTTTGCTTACAGCTCAAGAATAAAATATCCTTGAAAACTGTTTTCTTTTCAAAAATTCTCCTCTAACGTGTCAGGTATATCAACCTACAATGAAGGGTTGCATTGCTCTTGGAAAATGAAAATGAAGAGCATCACTGAGATGCTCAGAAATTTTCAATCATTTTCAATGCTCTAATGACTTTGTCTCTACATGAAGCCATCTGAGCATGCAATGACGTAGAGGAGAAGTCAAAGATGCATTTGCAAAACTAAAGACAACTAACAAAGTAAATATTGTAAATATTATTAGCATTGAACAGCAAAAAAACCTTCCAAGTACAGAATATATTCAGATCATGTTCTTGGGTCTATAGAAAATAAAAAAAATGCTTGACTGAAATGCCCAAAACCAAACAAAAAACCTTCACTGATTACACCTGAATATTCCCTGAGTTATCAAGCAGCAGGATTAGAATCTGCTCCCAGCTTGGATTTCTAATACTGCTGTTTTCATATTAGAATGTCTTAAATAGTTTATGGTTTGAAATAATTCTGAAGACAATGTACATCTGTTTGCACAGACAGACTAACAAAGAATGAGAAAACAACACAAGCACCCACATATCAAACACAAGTGATTTAGAAGCAAAGGTATCCAATCTGTGATGCCATATTTAAGAGTTTCCTATCCTTATTTTAGGGACAGTATCCTTAGTAACCTTTTAAGAAGAAAAAATATACTCTTTCCTGAAATCATCTTCATTGCCAAAGGAACCCTTGCAAACACAGCAAGAATCTGCTGGCTGAAAGTATTTTTAAGTAGCTCTGCCTCTGCACTAGAGGTATTTCCATGGCAGTAACCACTACATACACCAGGAAAACTCTTCAATCCTCCCAAACAAAAATGAAGGCTTTCATGATGACTACCAAGGAGTACCCAAGCTAATCAAATCTCCTCCCACCCTTAATTCACAGTAATTTAGAAAAGTACTTTCAGAGGAAGAAGGCCCCCAAAGAAACCCTTAGGAGAATGTTAATTAACCAAATGCAACCCACTTCATCTCGTTCCTCTGCTACAGGGGACAAGGCTCACATTGGGACATAGACAGTCCTGAGAGACTGGGTTAAAAATAATCCACAAGGATGTTTTTCCAGCAATTTCCTTACCCTTTTCACAAGAGAATACTTGTTTAGGATTTACTTGAATGGCTTGTGACCCAGCTCCTGGGTGCAGCTTGTGACAACAGACAGACCTCCCTGTCCAGCAAAACAATGGATGTCAGGGGGTTTCAATTATGTGACCAAGCCACAGTCAGGGTGCCCCTCCTCACCCTCGTGCCTTTCCCCAGCCTCCCCACATCCAGGATGCCAGCCAGACAACTGCCAAGAGAAACATGATCCTGGCTCCTTTCACACCCAAGCATGAAGTAGCAGATGGGAGAAAAACCTCCCCTTTCTACAGGTTCTTCTATTACTAATAGTTTTGATTTTATTACGTGGAGGTGAGAAACAAAACCAGACATTTGACTGCACTGAGGAAAAAAAAAAAAAGAATAAGGAAAGAAAAAGAGTGCTTTCTGTGAGGGACATACATTTGAATGATTCAACAGGCTACAAAGTCTTGAACAGAGCAGCTGCCAACCTCTAACTTGGAGAGGGAAAGCCATCCAGGTGCAGCAGCACTGGAGACAGGAGCACAACTAAGGGCTGAGCTTGGATGAGTTAAAAGACCCTTCCCAGCTGGTATTTCTCTTGCGAGAGAAAGAAACACCCAATAACTGCAGAACACCTGCAAAATCACCATGCTGAGGAACCTGAGCTCCCCACAACTGCCCAACACAAACACACTGGTCACTTGGAGTGATCTGAAGTCCAAGTTTCTGGAGATAATGTCAGTATCTCTGGTCCAGATGCATTTGCACTGGTGGCACAAGAGCCTCAAGAACATCATGAGTCTGTTGGATGGTGGGTGCAAAATGGCTTGAAGGTGAAAGTTGGAAAAGTGTCTGTCTTAGCAATATTTAGACAAACTTCAACCATGTTCACTTAATATAGTAAGGAAGATAATAATTTAGAGTGGCTGCAACTTTATCTAGGAGCTCATATGCACTCACAAAAATCTATAAATTAACACTATTTTCTCGTTATTGAAATACTGAACTCTTAATTCTCTTTCTTACAAACCCTGTTTTGTATACACAATGAAGTAGTGCTACTATTTGCACTCTCTTCTCTTCTTACAAGTTTTTACCCATTGCTTTAGACAAAAAAAAAAAAAAAAACCCACTCTAGAAATGCCACCACACTTGAATCTATCACCAACACTTTAAGGGTCACGTAGGACAATCCCAGAAAGCCACTGAGAAGTTCACAGAGCTCCACAACACTTCATATTTTACAGAAAGAGTCTCTCATATAATGAACAGAGATGAAAACAAAAGTCGTTCCTTACATTTTTTTCATAAGGGTAAAAATGCTTCTCACATATAATTAAGTTACACATGGAGAGATGTTTTTCTTCAGTACTTTAATTATTCATCGGGTATAGCATTGTTTTACTGTATGAAATGTTTGATATACAGAAAAGCTTATTCTTTCAGAAGTATAATTTCAGCCTCTGTTCAATTATATTCTTCCTAGCATTAGCTAAAGAGAGCCTTGCAAGTGTTGTTTTCAGGCAGTGAGAAAATTCAGTCTTGCACCTCTCCCCTTTGCTCCCCTCCAGAGCCTTAACTATGTTGTTTTCTTACAATTAATTATTTAGGTGGTTCCAGTAACAATATATGATTACTGCTGTACAGTCACAGAGACATGAGCTGAGCAGTGATACAATTCATCGCTGTTTGTTTCATCTAGGACTGGTAGTGTGTGAGAAAAGAAATTTTCCTTCAACTTAAAACTTGCTTAAACTTAGCGATTCAGCATTTCAGCCTTATTTTTTTAGGACGTAACCAGCAATAAAAGATTGCTATAAATACGTTCTCCCTATATTTGTGCACTGCGTAAATATACTTTAATGGTGGTAATTGAAATTTGAATAGGATGCCAACACCTGAGGCAGACTGACGCGACATTTAATTTATACAATTAAACATGAGGGTGGGGAAGCACTAAACAAACAATGTTTGTTACTTGTATGTTTCACATGAGACCTGTTTTCTCAGTTTATCTGTCCTGGGTTGGGTTTGGCAGGGTAACATCTCATGGAGCAGAGAATTAGTCCCTGGCAGGGTCTGGCACAAGGGGCACAGAGAGAGATGCTTGCCATGAGCAGGCACCCACCCAGACAGGAGACCTGGACACTCAGACAGAGCTCAGGAAGGGGAATCATCTCTTCATGGATTCACAGCATGAACCCAACAGCAAAAAGCCATTTTGGACTGTGCAAGTTTGACCACCAGCTCACCAAATGCAAGGTGGTGCTTCCCATCCAATGGGCCCCAGGTCAGACCTTCTACAAGTCCTGTTCCTACAGACTCAGAAAGTACATTCCTGCCCACATAAATCATGGAATGAAATGTGAGAGAAGCCAGGTATGTAACAAGTCACCTACAAATAAAATATAAATGAATTGGGGAAGCAATTGCAGCATTTTATAAGTACTTTTTTCTATTGCAACACACAACAGCAAAGAACAAAGTTGGCCCCAACTTTTCTGGCAGAGAGGGCGATGTTAAACCCCACATGCTAAAGCTGACCAGATTCAGATCCTCTCATCCCACCAGGAACATCCCCTCTTTAAATAAACTATTCCTGGTAATCTGTTTAGTCAATGCTTTGTGTTTCTGTCTGCACGCTGATTCATCAGAGCACACCAAAGGATCTCTGCCATATGATAAATGCAGAACACAGAGTGAATAGTGCCCAACTAGAAGTGCTTGTTGTTATTGAACTCACAACTATTGCATAAAGCAAAAGTGACAAAAAAAAAAGGCAAGAAATGAGGAAAAAGTCTGTTTTCTACGTTGTTATGGGTGAAATTCCACCCTTCATATGTGAGTGCAGAGAACTCAGTCAAAGTAAGACAGAGGGCACACACACGTGCACACCAGTGCAAATGCACATATTAGCAATATGGGATTTTTTAATGCATATCAAATCACTCAGTGAGGGGTTTTTCTCTCTCTGAATCTGCACTCTATGGCCCATCAGCATTACATCGGCTTTTAATATAACCAGGATTACAAATCAGGTGTCTCCCTGGGTAGTACTGTGACTCTGGAAAAAGCAGGTGCTATTTCCAAGCACGCATATGGGCAACCATTACAATATGAAATATGCACATGGTGATGGGCAAGGTGGAACGGGAGGGGAATGCAATAATCTGAGACAAAACAGGGGCAGAGCTCACGGAACTCAGTTCATATCAACGAAACGAGCTGAACAAACTCTGGGCTCGCCTTCTAAGGCACCGCTGAGCAAACCAGTCTTCAGACATGAAGAGTGAAAACAGACAGGTTTTATCAATGCCAGAAGTAAAACCTGTGTGACCTTTCCATGAAAGGAGGCTTTTGCAGAACAAGATGCAATCTCCAGGTTTGAAGAGATGCTGTGGCCATATACACTACACTTGTGCTGTGTTCCTGTGTGACTTATTCTGGTTTAAAAGGGTTTTCACAGTTTTTAAAAATTCAGCCATCTCACAAATCTGATCCCACCAAATCACAGTGCTCCACAGAAAGCACTCTCAAAGGCAGAAGGATCTCCTGCCTTCCCAAGAGCACTCCTTCTTGAGGGTCACACATCACCCATCACTCTCTATCATGGGCTGGAAAACCACACCCTCACAGTAAACAAAATCCAGCAGTTCCCATCCATTTGAAGGGTCCTTGCTCCTTCTCCAGAGCACACTTCCACCTCATTATTGAGAAAGTTAATAACACAGCTGACCTCATGGAATTGGCATCATCAGTGAGATTCATTGTCAGGCAATAAACTCAAATAAATTAAACAGAATGAAAATGAAAGGTATCAACTCCAGCCATTATTTTGCCACAAAGCACCTTTAATCCACCGTTTTAATTCTACCTCCAGTTGTGCCTTAAATATATATCCACAGCGCATTATTTTTTCTTAGGATTATTGTTGTCTTTGCATCTTTCCTGAAAAATGAAGTCTCATCTTGCTTAATCCTTATCATATAAATACATTCAGTTTTATTACCAATAACTACACTCTAATCCTGTTTGGATAATTTATCAATGTTTCTGGGCTTCAAAAACATAAAATGGTAACATCTCATTTTTTCACTATTAGCATAATACTTAAAAGAAATTTTATATTTGATTTTAAAAGCTGACTGACCTGCTTACTTTAAAGAAGCTTGAGATCTATTTCCTTTTACATTCTTTGACATAAAGTAACCATATCCATAGGCTAGTATTGTGTTATTAATTTAAAATACAGATAAACCCCTCTCAAAAAAAATGAAAGTGCTGTACCTTCAAACACACGCGCTGCAGGATTGAGCCTATGTTCCAGCAACTTTCTTCAGCTACAACAGAGTCAAAAGCTCCCCATGAACACAGAACAACCAAACTTGAGAAACAGCATTAAGTTTATTAAACTGGAAGGTAACTGTTGACACATACTTGCTTTCAAGGGGTCCTTGGCAAGAAAGTGGCAGCAGTTACAACAAATTAACAGCGTACAATAAAAGCGCCATAAACATGCAGCATACATAATAAATCCAATCAAGTCTTCAAGTCCCACAGATAAAAATGACAAATAGCCACTGTCTGGGAAAATAAAAAAATATACATTTCTCATACACTGCTGTTCATCATTACAACATGTTTTTTCCCCTAAATCTGAAATACAAATTAAGTGATTTTAATATGAACAGCATTGTACATAATATATTTACGTTCCAGCCTCTCCTCTCCTTCCCCCTCCCTTCTTTTCCAGCTTGCGAAACCAGGGAAACTCCTTCAGCAAAGATTTCTTTGGGCTGATTTGCTTTTTAAAGATCTGTGCTGTGTTCCCAGTGTTTATACAGATGTGAGCTGAGTGATGCTCAGCAAAACACAACGAGCATCCCTGAACTGTCAGAACACAAATACCACCACACTTACAGCGGCTGTTGCTCCACAATTTACTGGCTGGCTGCATTAATTTCCTGCATCTGATCTGTTTCTAATTCTAGCTGCTGAGTTTGGGATCTGAAATTTGTAGCCAATACGAGGCATTTCAAAGTTTGAGCAGCGTGCACTGAATTTCAGCTCGAAAAAAGAGGCCACCCCAAAAGGGAGTAAATGGAGGTGAATCAGGGTCCGTTCAGCATCTGGATATCTTTATTGCCAGATTTAAAAGCCCTTCTTGCTAGCAAGTAGCAACTTGGCAAGGTGCAGCTTGGAAGCCTCTGCCTGCTCTACCTGCATCAATATTCCAAAAGGAGCTGCCACAGTGGGAAGACTCTCATAGGAGAGGGAAGATTAACAAGCTCTCATGCAAGAATAATTAAAAAACTAAATATATAAAGTGCTTCAACTGCACAAACTCCTCCTTGTTAATCAAAGCGGGGGAAACAAAAGACTTCCTTAAATATCACGTATATGGTAAGTGTAATAACAGAAGTAAATTATAACAATTACAAGTCATTTAAGAGAGTAATTAAAAATAACTGTTTAGATAACAATGACTTTCTTGAAATCCTCATCACAGAGGTTCAACTTTTTAATCACTTTTCTGCAATAACTCGCATAACTTCAGAGTAATTGCAGATTTTTAATTTTTATATACTGAAAGAGCATAAAAGTGAAAACCATAAATTATATGCTAACTCCAGCTGTTAAATGTTGGCATTTTGTCTTTAAAAAAAAAAAAAAGTTCAAAATCTGTTTCCTTAAACCAAGGAAATGTGGAAAAAGGCCATCCTGCCAGTGGAAACATTCAACAGCAGAAAGCTCACGCTGCGGTTTCTTGCCGAGGCAGCAAACTTCTCTAAAAGGGAAGTTACTGCCAACTCAAATACTGTTTGCTTTCACACCCAAGAACAAACTGTGTGCATGGTGAAGGCTTCCTGAGGGCTCAATGCAGCTGGAGCATGCTGAATAAAGGTAACTAATGTCAAAGCTACTGTAAACTTGTTCTCATTTTTCTATCAGCAAGTTCTCATCAATGAAAACAAAGCTATTATTCCCCCATCCTTCCTTTAAAAAAAAACAAAAAAAAACCCCAAGAAACAAAACCAAGAGAGAAATTAACTTTTATTTTTATTTACCCTCATTTTATTCCTCCAGTTTATGGTCTAGGACATTTTCTTGCTGCTGTTTCTAAGCAGACAAAGTTGTTTGCAAAACTTTCCCCTGCCCTTTCAGAGGACAGGTCAAGCTCAACTTCATGAGCACAATAAAGATGAATTTCCAGGGCTGAACACAATATGCAACAAGGTTCCTCTCCCTGAGCAGGAAATGCAGAGGGAGGGTTTCAGCGCAACTTGACAAATTAGAGCCAGAAAGCCATGCCAAAGCAAACATCATTACTGGGAGGGCTCTGCTGGAGCACAGATGACAGTTGGACGGGTGTCCTGTCCTGGCCGGCGGTGGTCACGCTACCGTTACACCAGGCGGGCATGCAGCTCCTCACCCTGGGCTTGTGTGGAGCTGGGCAGCAGCTCCTTCCCTGGGGCAAGTCCAGATACTGCCTCCCTGTCTGCTGCACGCCGTGTCAGAAGGACTATCCTTCTCAAAAACACGCCTAGGAGAGATTTTTTCCCTCCTCGACAGTATGCCTGGAAGTTGGAAGCCCAAACTACTGCATTTAAAGAAAAGGGATTTTTCCCCTTGCTCATCAAAGGAACCTGAGAAAGTGTGGCTATTGTGACAGCGTAAGATAATAGCAGTTTCATCGACAGTTCCACTTTGAAATCAATAGTTATATTATTTTGAAATACAATGAAGGAAGGAATTAAGATTCTTGCAACATCTAAGAAATAACTAAACATTATCAAATCCTGCCTTCCCTCTTCTAGCCAGCTGGCATACCCAGAATCAAACACAGTTAATCATTTAAAGGAAGAATCCTTTTCAAAGCAGAAAATCACACCGTTTATTCCAGAACTCCTACTCAATACTATTTTTTTCTGTGTACTAGTGCCTAACACAACACACTGAAATGGCATAAGGCATAAATGCATCTTTATGAAAGAAACCATGAGATTGAGTGAGCGGCCGAGTCTACTCAGGAGTCAACTCTCTTCCTTCAGCTGAGCTCAAGATGGGGCTGAGGTGGAGTTCCCACCACCCTGACCTTACCCACCTCAATGCACCCACACAGCTGTGCAAAGTTCCCAGTCACCTGTCTTCTGATCACTTTACCACAAAAAAAAAGGGTAAGAAACCAAAGTTATGACACACAGCATTAAGCATTAACCCCACCCTGCACACAGACTGAAAAAGCTAACCTTTCCTTTCGAAGACGGAAAGACAAAAACTGGTCAGCCCTCCTCTGACAGCAGAGCTGTAAAATAAAGACGCTTCTCGCCAGGTCCCTGCCATGATTGATGCTGCAGCCTCTCCCTCCTCCATCACTCCCTACCTTGTCTGGTCACTGGTGGAAAACCAGGCAGCCACGGACATGCAGGCGGCTCTTGCACCTTCTCAGGCCGCAATCCTCCCGTGCCAGGCTGCTGCCAATGTCCTTGCAGCCGCCGGAAAACAGGCCACAAGGTTCAAGTTAACTGCAGAGCGTTACTACACTGAACATCTGGTCATGAATGAACGGATTGCCCACTAACTCTCAGCGTTGGGCAGCTGATGAAAAATTCAACATTTTCCTTGTTGGCACAGTTGTTTTGGAGAATTCTCTAGAGCTTCCTGAATTATATTAAGAAAATTTCACTGCAGCAATCTATATCTGTGAGAACAGCTGGTGTTGAAAGGGATCTGCTGCACTCGGTGTGCTGGGGGACCTCCTGTTGGATCATGCTACTCTTACAACATTTGTCCTTGAAAACTTAGCTCTGCCGCGAGGTCCTGCAGACAGGACTGTTAAACTTAAAAACAAGCAAAAAAAAAAAAGTTAAATTAGGAAAGGGCATCTGGGTGAGAGAAACAAGCTCTCCAGGTCAGCCAAAGACACTCAGCATCTCCACTTTGCTCACGAGGCTTGGCTAAGCCAGGACAGGCTCTATTCTCTAAAACACAATGTTATGATTTCTCACCACTTTCTTCCCTCTCCCAGCATTGTTTTAGTTCACTAACAGAAATCTCCATTCTGATAAACTCTGGGTCAAACAGCTGAAATGCCTCAATAAATTTTATAAAACAGATTTCCCTCCTGCAAAGTCAACTGCTGCGCGCCAGTTGCACAGATAAAAACCAGCTCCACACCATGCACTGAACTTGTCTAAAACTCAAACTTAAGAAATTAACCAAAAAATCAAAGAGGGGGAAAAGAAATTCAAGCTAAAAAAAAAAAAAAAAAAAAAGAGTGCTTATTTCAGGACAACAGAATTTGAATTTTAAATCTTATATTATTTTAAAAAAATTAACTTCTTGATAGTAGGATAGTATAATAATAAAACATGTATATCTTTTTTCTTAAGGAAGTGGTAAACTTAAGTCATGCTAAATTTAGGCTATTATCTATGCAGCATAAATTTCACTTCTGTGTATAAATGCTAACTTGCATATTTCTCCATGGTAACTAAACTATGATTAAAACAACAGTGAAACCAGCCTTTAAAGCCACCTGTTTAACTAGGAACAACCTAATTTACAAAAATACTTAAACTTAGAAATTTCATGGGAATCTAAATCACGTTTTTCCCAGTAGAAAGCTCACTTTTCCATGATCACATAATTGTAATATACTTGGCTTTGGTCGGTAATCATTTTTTTCTCTCTTTTTTTTTTTTTTTTAAACTGGTGTAATTTTTTCCTGCATTGTTCAGCCTAACACAAGTGGTATTTAAGATTATAAAGAATAAGTCTCTAATAACCCTTTCCGAAAAGGAAGTTATTTTGCTCCTTTGAAGGGATTAATTTACCTAGAAAGTATCTTCATGTTTTACAAAAGGAACAAATGAAAGAAATGAGAAAATCCCAAACTGAAATTCCCATTAGATATGGTAAGACACCTTCAAAACTCATTTTTCTGTTGAGATATCCTTGTAATTTACTAATGAAGAAATGGACTGTTTTTATGGGTCAAATTAAAGAAATAATTATAATACGACCCAGAATAGTAAAAGTGTAGGTACAAGCAATATTTTCTTATTTAATTATAAAGCATAAAAATAGATTTGAATATGAATCATTTTTAACCATAGAATTAAATTTAGTATTTAAATACTGAAAACCCCTTGAAGTAGAAATATCATCATAATAGGTTTAGTTTGGTGTGAAATACATGACTCATATATTCATGACACATATCTAAAAATGCCTCATATTAAAACTTTATTATAATAAAAAATTGATCACCATTTTTGTCTACTGGTTTTCACATGATGTAATACCTAAGGCCAAATCTCTGGTTTTTAAGTAATGATGAGTTGAAGTAGTTTCACAGCAGCACCTCATAAAATGTTTAGAGTCCACTGCATTTACACTTGCCCATCCAATGCCATATACAAATGTATGACAGATGCTAATTAGGTAACAATGGTTTTAACATAATGCCTACAAAAATCGACATTAAAACTTCTCCCTGCTATTAACAGCCCTGAAAGGATGAAAAAATACACCTCTGAAGTCATAACCAACACAGTGAGAGGAGAAGACCTACAGGGCCTGATCAGACACAAAACAAAACCCCAGGTCTGCAAAAAATTATGAGCAGGCTGGCTTTACACCTGGAGATCCTGTCATGGAGCTCAACAGGACAAACACTGCAAAAGTTAAAGCAAGCTCAGAGATGGGACTTGCAGCAAACGAGCTGTAGAAATGAGAGTCCAAGAGCCAAATGTGGTTTGGACTGGCAGAGGTCCTCACACCAGCTCAAGCATTTTCTCAGGTTTATTGTTTTCTCACCAGTTTTATACCTGTTAATTTACCTACAGACTTAAAAAAAAAATTAAAAAAAACCCCCACAAAACCAAAACATTTTGTTCTAAAAGATCTATACTCTTTAAGAGAAAAAGTATTTCAGAACTCAATGTAAAGTTCACCAGATTCTCATTTGTTGCAGATGCTGTCCAAGATCACAAGAACTGAAGCCCAGGCAACCTTTAAGAAAGGCAGAAATATTTTGTTCGTGGCCCAAGCTTTTTTGTTTTCTGGATCTGTCAAAATTTTGTGAAATGAACAATTTTATTACCTTTGTAACCTTGTTGCTGAGGTCTCTCCATAAATTAACCAAAAAACATACTTATAACTAAGTAAAACCATAAGTACTAAACAAGTGATCTGGAGTCTAAAGGCAGGAACCACAAATAACACAACATTAAAAACTGATCAAATTTGCAATTCTGTATGCAAACCAGTACACTTTTCATAGTCACATCACTGAACATCAACAGTCACTAGTCCTTCAGAAGGGAAATATTCCCAGAGAGCCAGAGAAACATCTGTAAGTTGGGATACCCAAGTGGAGATGGGACAGGAGAACCAGGGCAGGTGGTGAACATCCTACAATGCTTCCCATCAATGGGAAGTTACAGAAGCAATCAGAGAGACCAAGACATCCATAAAGTTCTCAGTGCTTCCCTATGCACAAGCCAAATATTTGGGGAAGGCAGGTAAAGTGATGGATGAACAGGGATGGTTGCAAATAATTGTGTTGGTTCTACTCATCTAAAGCCCATTGGGGCCCTACACAAACACTGGACATTTTAGTGCTCTAATCTGTTGTTACAGATCTCTTCCACGCTCAGAAATCAATCCCTTGGAAAGCTGATGTGGCTCTGTTACACTAATTAAACTTTGTTTTGCACCAGAGTCCTGCATTTGCAGTGTGTGTACAGTATGTAAATTATACAAATTACAAGAAAAGTTGATTAGCGTAATTCAAATCTCAGCACAGTTACTAAAATTAACAGTGAATACAAATTATACAGAATCACTTCAGTGCTGCTGAGAAGCTCCTCCACACAAAGCATTTTACCAAATTCACAGAAGTGGACACCAAAACAAGGAAAAACAAGCTTGAGAACATTACAGACAACCGTTCCCAGGGAAATTTTGCCCAAAAAACTAACTCTCAACCAGCCTTATTAATTCTTCACGGTTATTATTCAGAGTTAAACATTTCTGTGGTGTCTGCCTTGCTCTGCTTGCAGCTGTGACAGCCCCACTTGCAGCATTCTCTTATATCTCACATCAGGTGAAATAAGAAAGGTAAATGTTCTGTAACAGTGGTAGCTGCCATTTTTATTTATTTTTTAATTATTACTTTTTTAACAAAACTCATGAAGTTGTTGAGATTTGAGGTTTGTCCTGCAGGTCTGGGATACCTCATCTGGATACATCCACCCACTGCAGAGATAACACAGGGCACTACACAAGAGGAAGCATTTCTGTTCCACTAGGAAGGTCCTGCTGGAGAGCCCAATATGTCCAGTTCCCTTTGTCCTGCCCAGTAACCTCTTCCTATGCTGCTCATCCTTTGATCCCCTGCCCCTTTGAATCCTAGGTCTGAGGAGCCTCCAGCTGACTGTGCTTCTGCAACACCCACGACACCCATGGGAACACAAAAAGCCACCAAAGATCTTACACAACACTGCCTTGACCTCCACATCTTTCAGTCAATAGTTGTGTGCCCATGAACCTGAGCATGACCAATGTCAAGGAGGCAGAAGTCACACAGGTAATGAAGAAGTATTAGTTGTAGTCTCTTAGACTTCTCCACGCTAACCAGTCTGCCTGCCATTGCTCAACAGCGCAAAACAATCTAGAACTGGTATTTCAACTTGATTTCTATCACTAAAATGCCAAGCATGAAGTTTTGACAATGAATCTGTGATGTTTGCAGAAATAAGATTTATTTCTATAGAACAGCAAGAAGGGCTTAAAAGAGGACAGATATTTAAAAAAAAAAGGAAAAAAATAAAAAAAAAAAAAAAGGCATTTCATTTAAAAGGCAACAACATTCTAATTGTGTTGGGAGCAGGGAAAAACAACCCAAACACAAAGGACAGCAGAACACAAAAATTCATTTGAAAAATGCTTCTATAAAGCCATTAGATTGAATGTGTCCAAACCGGACTCTTGGTTATCCCAGACTCTGAGACAATAGTATTTTTCCTAGCCTGCTAGCAATGATAAAGGTCTGGATTAAACAGGAAGACAGGAAATTCAAAGTTAGCTTAAACTCTATTCATAAAAGGGGATGGGCTTACCAGTTCAGATAAAATAATGACTAAAAAAGTATTAAGAAAAATCTTAATTTAAAATCTGATGAGAGATTCATTAAAAGGCTGCAGTATACTTTATTCTATTTTAATATTATTTTCAAACTTCCTGTGCTTCAGTGAAAACCAGTATCACAGCAAGCTGCAAAACCAGGAAAGTGCCTAACCTAGAGCAGCAGCAGACTCTTAAAATAAAACCAGTTTCATGACATTTCAGCAGAATTCCCAGACCACAAGGCACGTATAGAAGAATTTCAGATGCTTATCAGAAGCTGTTTCTCTGAACATTTCTCTTGCTCCCTCCCCACCACCTATCAGCTACCTGCCACATCAAGCAAGACACAAGACATGTCTAAGCAAGACACAAAGAGACAAAACGAAGTGTAAAGACCCCTAAAATAAATAAGGGCAGAAGAGGTTTTGAAGCTATCATTCCATCTCCCCGACTGAACATCTTGACTTTTGCAAGTTTAGATCAGAGTAACAGCTGAGAGCAACAAAAGAGAAGGAAGGATGTGTATGGGGCTCCGAGTAACCTGGTCTGGTGGAATGTTTCACTGCCCATAGCAGGGGTTCAAAGGTGGATGATCTTTAAGGTCCCCTCCAACCCAAACCATTCTATGAGTCTGTGCTATTCAGAATTCACCCATCACTACTGATCACTTCACAAATATTAACGTCAATAGTTATCAATAATTAACAATAAAATAGTGGTTCATCCAACAGACAAAGAGATGCACGTTGCAATTTCAGCTCAAGCTACACCAAAACCAGTCATGCCTCAAAACACATCAGCAGCTGGCACAGACAACTGACCATGGGCAGCACTTGGCCCAACACAATGGTGTAAGTTGGAAAATGCTCTAGCAAGCAGAGGGTCCTGAGGAGGAGGTGGTGGTGGGAGGTCTGCACTGAGAAGTGATGGGGGAAAGCAGCAAGAGCCACACAACTGCACAACAAGACATGAACACGAAGAAAAGCCAAGACACAGCGCTGCGTAAGGACCGGGAAAAGCATTGTAACAGCGTTCCCATGGGATAGGGGCTGGCCACAGCTCCTCGGCAAACACAGCCAAGCTGCTCAGTGCAAAAGTTCAGAGCCACAGAACAAATTATTTCCTCCTTAATTGCCCTTTCTTAGGCTTTGCCCCTCACTTCCCCACAGCTCAGCAGCTGCTCTGTGCACTCTCCTCTGCCTCCGTAGCTTCCACCTGTTCTGGAAGATGTGTGAAGACCAGCCTCTGCAGAGGGATACAGGTAACCCACTCCCCAGCTTGACTTTGATGGAGTTATGCTGATTTACTCTGATATTCTACCTCCATCAAAACAATTAATATTCCAGCACACTTGCTTTTGCTGTTGTCAATCGCCTCAGTAAACCCTCTTCTTTCTAAGACCTGAGATCCTTTGACTTGATCTTGAGCTGCTTTCATAGAATTCAAGCTTTTCAAGTTATCCACTCCATTGCAACATAATTATTTCCTTTAAACATCCACTTCAATAGCACGAACAATTTTGAACTTTTTATGCTGCTTAAATTCAAGCGTAAATTTGTACACAACAATAAAACACGCCGCTAATTTGTCATGCTCCTCTGAGCAACTGTGTCACTCACACCAAGAACCACTGACTGTGGTGTTCGGAGCTTTCGTTCCTATTTCACATCACTCAATTGAGCCTTCTGCAGAAAAGCTTTTAACAACCACATCTGGTCTTTAATAAATCACTGCACTTTGTCTTCCTGCCAAAACTCCTCCTTTATCTAACTTACATCTTCATGATGAGATAGGAAATCACACATTATGGTGGTGACAAACAATTGTAATTATGTCATTAGTAGCCATTTAGTCTACAAAGGTTCTCAAAAAGGAAATATAATGCACAATAAGAAATATAGGATAATACATTGATCACAGTTCTAATCCGCTTTTTACTTCCCAAGTGTAAAAAGCTGGCATAATTCATGGGCACAGCAGGCAGTAATAGTATACCACTTTATGAACTATGCAGCTATTTTATTCCCCTATCTACTTAAAAATAAAAAAGCTTTTAATAGCTTGATTTAGACATAAAAGTTATTTATGATGCTTCGCTGATTATAATATTTATTTATTTAACTTTCCATGAAAGTGATTCTTTCTGAAATGTAAGCACAGATTATGGCATCAGAGATCTCAGAGAAGAACCATTACACTAGCAAAGAAAAAGTGAGGAAGAAACTTTGGTATTGGAAAGAATTCAGAAAACTCATCTCTGTACCCTGTATGGCTTGGAAACCAGCACACCACAAATAGAAACAGCTCTTCTACCATTTAGGAATTTTCTAAAAGCAATTAAAATATAAACAAGGGAAGTTTAAGAGTTCACTCAGAACAAAGGTGTCATTTAAACCAGCTCATATGCTGGAATATTCACACGTAAAGAGCGACTGGAGTCTGACAGGCTCCAATGGCGCCTCTACCATTTCAGTTCAAATCCAGAGAGCTTTTGGGACAAAGTGCATTAGGCTTCCCTTAGTGCATTGTAATTCACATCACGGAGCAGGCTCAGCAAACATCAGCTGGATTCCTCTCCAGTGAAACAGGCCAGCTCCAGGAGCAGCCCTCTGAGCCCATGCTCAGCACCAAAC
Source organism: Catharus ustulatus (assembly GCF_009819885.2). NCBI lineage: Eukaryota > Metazoa > Chordata > Aves > Passeriformes > Turdidae > Catharus > Catharus ustulatus. The sequence continues at coordinate 4,112,012 of NC_046233.1, read as the reverse complement.
TCCCAAACCACAGGACTGGATCAATCTGGGACAGTGCAAAACCTGGGAAGCTCCCAGGTCTATGGCACCAGCTGCTTCTCTGCACAGAGCCACTGCTTTTGCCCAGCACTGCTGAACAATGCAGAAACAGCTCCAAAAAGCTGCAAACCACCAAAAAGATTTGTTTCTATGGCCAATTGTTCTACATTTCTGTAACAACCCACTGAAGAGCTTCATTTAGGCTTCCAAAATAATTCTCATTTTGAAGACATGTTTTAGAATTATTACCCTCTCCATTACTGAGTTTGTCCCCCACAGAACCTAACACAGGTTTGGGTATTTTGCAGAAAGACCCGGATTCCAACACCTTGACATATTTTGGCCACCAGCTCTCTGCATCACTGTGGTGTAAAATAAACATAAGGCTCCTTAAGCACCCATAACACACAAAACCATCATATCAGGAAGCATTCTTGTATTACCCAGAAGAGTAGTTTAATTTCCTTTCCACATTTGTGAAAACCACTTGCATAAAGGACCCCAAAGAACTGCTGGGAACCAACACACAGCACCATCATATCAGCTGTTCTACACCAGCCTGAGCTAAAAGTGCCCTAAATTACTGCAGGTGCTATTCTGGAAAGTTTATCTCTCAATCTCTGAACCTTCCTCTGCCTGGTGTATTCCCCACCCCCTCATCCCGCCAAAGGAAAACCATCTCTCAAGATATCCAAACACCCACTCCTGCTTTCTGCTTGGTTTGTTACAGTCTCCACTGTTTCCTGTTAACAGTGACTACAAACCTTCCCCTACATTCAGCCCGGGGAGCATCACTCAACCTCTGTATCTGACCAAGGTACCTCCAGCAAGGCAGAATTCACACCAGAAGGATCAAGTAAGTCAAAGCTTGTCCACAGCATAACCTGGAGGAAGAAAAGTCTTCACCAAAACCAGCCTCATACAGTGAGGCATTAGGCAGCAGAGATGCTATGAATGACTGCATGTGCACAGCACTTTGAAATGCCTGTTCCTGTGCAGGGTGGGACAGCTACAGCCAGGCCTGAAAACAGTCAAATCAGAAGTACATCCAAGTTAAATTCCTGTACTTCAAAAAAAAAAAAAAAAAAAAACCCTGCGTCAGTACTTTAGGTGATGCATCACCCTTTTTTTTTTTTTTTTTTTTGTTCACACCAAAAGCTGTGCAGTGCAAACCCACTGAGTACTGGAATTTTGAAGAGTCCCAGGGAGAAAAATGATGCCTCGGCCCAAAGGAAGAGGAGCATGTGACATTGCACAGTGCTTACCCAGACAAAAATATGGGAGAAAAACTTCGAGTTGTATGTTTCTAGTTGTAGTTTCCAGCCAAGGGCTCCCAGAAGTGAGCAGCACTGGCCAGGCACTGTGGGGAAACTTTGGACAAGGGTTGTTATGAGAAGCCTTTGTGTGAACTTCTTTGTGTGAACAATGGAGACAAGCCTTTGAGTGAAAATTATACACTAACTCCTGGGAAACTCTTCCACACCAAAAACCACAGAATAAGCCCTTACCCTTGGGCTTGCTACCTCGCAGCAGCATGGAACTCGAAGCCAGTCAACTGGGTCACAAGGCTAAAAGCATTTCTACCTTCCCCAGCCAAGAAAACCACTTCCCGGTGGTACCTTTCATCTCAGCCTCGCTGCAGCACTCCCCACCCTCCTCCTGCAAACAAACAACATTAACCCTTGCCTCCTAGAGATCCCACTGCCCAGAGGCCCAGCAGTGAGGAGTTGGAAGGCTTAGATAAAAGATCAAGGCAAGATGGGAGAAAAGGGAAAGAGAAATAAAAGAAGAATTCACTAGTCTGACATCAGCAGAGATCAGTGCTGTCTACCTGGGAGCAGCACTTAGCTGCAGGGGAGCATCTTATGCTTCTGCAACTCACACTACCAATGGGTGGATCATGAAGGTAGGACACATCTTCCATAGGTCTGCAAGAACAACAGAGAAAGGCACACAGGAATTTTGAAAATCTTTCACCTAAACCATGAAAGGAAAAAAAAAAGGGGGGGGGGGGGATGTTTCAATGCCATTTTGTCCTTTATTTGCCCCTTAAATTCTATCCCTTTTCACAAATTTAAATAAAATTAAGAGAATACAAGAGCAGGTGAGAATCAGTCAGACTGCCTGTTCTGCTCTGAACCACCTACAAACACCTTGTCTGGAAAAATATGAACTGAGCAATCAGTCACTACTGGACAAAACAGGAAGATTTCAAGACAATCAGCTTCAGGTTACTACTAAAGTCGTTAGAATCGTGCCCCCACAGGTACACACAGGCTGGATTTTTATCCTTGACAAGGTTGCAGGACATTTTGCTTACATTTAGGCAGTTTCAAAAAGTGAAGAGACAGACTTTCATTTGACCTGGTGTGACAGCCTGGCTGACCTGTAGATGACTCCCAAAAATGCCACAGCCATCGATTAAAAACACACGCTGCAGCTAAGGAAACCCTGATGAAAATTATCCACAGCCCTCAAAAAAAGAAATAATATCTGCATTTCTCAGTACTAATAGTTTAACACTATGCCTTTGAGGAGCCATTCTTTCCTTGCTTTTACCTTAGGAACCCAAATAAAGCCCAGACCTAAGGGGATGTACTGGGAGAGGGTGTGGAGTGAGGAGCACAGTCAGTTCCATGGTGTTGCTTGAACTTCAAAGCTTCAAATACTTTATTTTATCTTGCACACTCTTATAGGAAGAAGGAGAACCACACTGACCCAGTCTGCTCCTCCAAGGCCCTGGAGCTTCTCAACCATAACTAAATAAAACAGTGAAGATTTTCATGGCCCTACAGGAACTCTGGGTATCTTGTAAGAGAAACTTCTACTGAGGCAAACTCCAGAAGGGCCTGTCCAAGCTCCAGACTCCAAGAACCATCTCTTGTTTTCTGCAGAAGCAGCCAGGAGAAACACTGACACCCATAACACTTGCCAGGCTTCGCTGAAGAATTCAAATGAAGGTCTCGTTCTCACAGAAAAATCTGTTCTCTGTTTAGCTAGCCCCACCTCACAACTGAAACTGCCAGTGAACCTGACTGATGGGTCAGATAAACTACATTATGCCCAGGACAGTACCCTCCATGCTTCTTTGAATATCTTATCACCACTGGTTTCCAATTTACTTGCTGATATAGGTGACTGCTCTGACATTTTTCAACCTTGCATGTACTGCTTTACCTTCAAAAAGGAACTGAAACCCAAGAACTTTCAAGGCAGCACTTATTTCTTACTTGTTGTTTTGCAACACACCTTTTTCAAGGCTCCTCGACCATCCAACTTTCCACCTTTTGCCTTGAGAAACACATGGATCAAGTCTCCAGGTAGAAAAGATTTCTACCGAGCCTTGTTTTGCAATTCTCCATAAACACAGTTTTCTGCTTATCAGGGAAAGAGTTTGTGTTGAAAGGAACCCTTTTTGCAGGAAGGAACCTGCAATTTTAATTGTATAACTGAAATCAAGAAATAAAGACAAGACCATCTCAAGGTTTGCCTGTCTAATCCAATATAATAAATCAAGGACATTTGCTCCTCCAATTAATGCATTTAACAAAAGCCTAAATGAACCAGCAGTTAAGTGACCATGAAGATGGTCTATACTAAGCAGATAAATCACCCACTATAATGCACACACCTACTTAAAAACCCTCTCTAGCACATCCTTTGTCTTGAAAGCTGGTGACACTTTTTTACCCCAACACCACCAAAATGCAACCACCCCAGGGTTTTTTCAGGGAATTCAGTATCCAGCAAAGGCTAACGCTGTCTCCAAAGAAGTCATGGTGATGTTTTTAATCAGAGGTGGTTAAAAACTGCTCATAAATACTTGAAGCAGGCAGGTGCCAGATCCAAAGATTGGGATTGGGAAATCACATATTGTAAAAAAGGCAGAAGAAAACACAAGGACCCATCTGCATCAGTCCTGTTTTCTCCACACAATAAACTACACTCCATCACTCAAGGTCACCATCCAACTGGTGACTCTTACTCAATGAAAATGGGAAGCAGAAGGGGGCCCAAGAAAGCAGCAGACCTGCAAAGAGCCCAGGATTTTCTTTGTGCATTTGTGGGGAGGGCAGGGGGCACATCTCTACCTTCACTGGGATTTGCAGCAGATTGTTTGCAAGGCTGGCTGTGCCACAGGTCCTTGTTCTCCTCAAGGAGTGGTACCCATCCCATGGGATGCAGATATGGAGAAGGGAGCCAACACCACCCACACTGCTCATGTGAGCCACCACTGACCCACCCAACTGCAGCAACCATCCCTCAACAAACTCTCATCCCTGGTGAGGACTCTGCAACCCATGTCCCCACCAAATTTATCACCACTTTGAACTTAATGTAATAGTCATTGACACAGCAAAATAACAGCATCGTGAAGTTATGCCACGTGCTACTTAAAGATCAGCATTAGGGCCACCAACTCTGAGAAAGAACTGGGCAGGTTTCTCAAAATAAAAAGCCATTAAGAACTAAAAGGAAGCATAATTGTTGACTTTTAATATCCAGGGAAAATCCACAGTAAATAATAATAATTTGCTTGAAATACTGTTCCATACAGCGTGTTCACAGATATCCAGCATACAATTTTCAAGAAACTACAGGCAGATTAATTGCATACTTTCACCTTCTATGCTCCACTCACACAAGAAAAGAGTAACATTTTGCCACACATTGAGTAACTCATACACATTTGAAAGGAATTGTCCTAATCAATAGCATTCATTTAATCTGAGATTAGATTAAATATGGACAAAGGGATCAGAGAAGCTTGTAACACCTGCAGTATTTATCCCAATTTTGAATCCACTTGTGCCAGCAGGTTGTCAACAAGGCAGAGAAGTGGGGGAAATAAAAAAACAAACCAGTGACCACATTTACAGCCATGCCAGCAAAAAGTTAAGATATCTCTATGTAAGAACTTCAGAAACTGAAAAACATTCATCTTTTCCCAACCCATTATTACGGAGGTTACTGCAAAATGTAACACATAGATAAGACTAAGAGAAGATTTTTTTCCCCCTCATTTTACTCCTACAAATGAAACAATAACAGATCATCTTACTTGCTAATGTTTTTAAAAGCAGGTACATTCTATGAGCCAAATTTTGCAGCATTAACCATACAACACCTTTATTTGTGTTGCCACACACAGCATCAGTCCACAACATTTGGTATAGACATTTTTTTTTTCCCTTTCCTGGCCACAACTTTGATACAGTGACTCATTACTGCTGTCAGATCATAAACACTGGGGAAACAGCTCCAGAAATAAAAATATAATAAAGGAAAATCTCCATGTGAGCACTCTCCATTGGCTTTAGTGCACCATCACGCTGGTTAAAGGATTTTGGTTTTTCACAAGGAAAAGTCACCTGCAAGGATTACCTGCATCACTCCACCCTCTTTGTTAAATGCTGTCCCCACTGCCTGTGTGCATCCCATCCCTTATGTCACCCATGATTTAAATTCTGTCCTCAGTTTAGTTCACACTCAAGCACTCAAAAACATTTGGTTTCTGTATTTCTGTTATGAAGAACGATTTACATGCTCTTCTTTTTCACATCTTTAGTATCCACACCTTCAGCAGAGGAGTGATATACAAAAGATGCACAGTGACTGTATAAGGGATAAGAAAAAGGAAAAAACAGATCTTTTTCCACCTGAATTCCCTGGACCTCGTAGCTCCCCAGAGGAAATGATGAGATCTTCTCTAGTGCTACAGAACTGGCTGAGAATGGTCTCTGCTGCCAGCTCTGCCATGGGGTTTGTGCATAACTCACTTCATCATTAAAACAGCACTTTACTGGCACAGGGACTGTAGCCTGCTTGAGGAACCACGTAAAGAGCAGGAATCAACTCTTCTTTATCCCCTGGTAAATGTTCTTTGTGCAGGTTTGAGCTGACACACCCGGTGAGGTGCCAGAATGGAGGAGCACTGGTGTGCATCCCCCCAGGAGCAGTGATCCCTCCTGTGCACTGCTGCCAGACACACAGCAAGGAACAACCCACCTGAGCCCTGGCACAGCCACCAGATAAAAGGAACAGCAGCACAGAGCAGTGGTCAAACTCCTGAAATGCTGGAAACATGGATTTCATGGCTAAGCTAAACCAAAGCCCTCACTTACGCTAGGCCAGGTTTAAAAGAAAGACCATGCCCACGTACTTGGGTTATAATTTCCCCTTCATCCCCTTACAGAGACAGCCCAGCAAAGCTATCTGTTCTGCAGCTATTCTGAAGAATGCCTTGTAGATGACTGTCTCTTCATCAGCTTCTCATGTTGAGCAACCAAAGGAGATGCTGTGATTCTTATCACATTTCACATAAGACATCACATAGTCTTAGAGAAGATAAACAGACAAGCTGCATGTTCTGTAACATTTGCTTTAGAGGTTTCAGTGGTGAAATGTTTGAAGCTGTTTCAAAACTAGACTGATGCATTGTCTGAACATTTTCCCAAAATAACCAAGATTCTCAAAGATTATTATTTTTACTGTAGATACAAGGCCACATACTTCTGCCAAGGGGCTCTACCCTGGCCACAGGATCTGGAATTTTGTCACCACAACCCTTCTCTTGAAGCCACCAAAGACTTTATAAATGTTAAAACATACTTATTCCTTCATGGGGTGCATTATTCAGGATGCAGCCTCTCAGCTTTCCAACGTATAAAGTCCACAGTAAAATGCAAAGCTCCAAAAGGCAATTCCAGTCCAACTGCAGGTTTGGCTGATGTGGAATACTTAGGAAACTGCTACAGAAAATAAGCATATTTGAAAAACACACAGAGCTCATGTTACCAGCCTCATTCATGTTACTAAACCACCTAAAGCCATGACATACCAATACTGCAACGTGTCGCTGTCAGTGATTATTACACCGATCAGAAGGTCAAACAATTTCCCAACTTCACTACCATCCAGTTTGTGCCTACAAACAAGCTCAGCCGAAACCACACTCCGACAAACAAAGTGAAACAAACCATTTACAGGAGAAAAATAACACGGTGAAGCTGTTCACTTCATCACTGATCTGCGCTTAACACCGTCAGGCATGTGACAAATAACAATCAAGGCTATTTTTCCTTGCATAGATTCTTCCACGAAAAACCATTGTCAGTTCTTCATCCAAAAATGCTTTATGTTCTGTACCAACACTAAAGAAAGGTTCTTGAAAACCTTTAACCAACTTGTAAACTAACTTTTCTAGGGAATCTGGAGCACTTGGTTCCCCATCCACTCTATTTTTAAGGTCATGCTTCTCTCAGGGTTTCAGGACCCCCCCAAAGAGCCTTGCTGTCACCAATGCCTGGGAGTGGTTCACTTTAAAGTTTTTTTCTGTTCACAAACATTTAGTAATGCAGAAAGACACAGACTGCCATGGACTGCACCTCCAGCTGCCCACCCCTCAGGCAGCTGCTGCCTTCGCCCCAACAATTCAGGATTTCCCATAACTACTGAGTTCATTATTAATGTCCCTGAAAACAGAATCATCCCATGCTCCCTGTGCTGTGTCAGTCCAGGCAGAACCTGACTGAGCTACAAGGATACCTCTCTCTAGAAATGGATGATTCTGCCCCACACTGCTCCCCAGAACAAGCTGTTGCCCTGCATTTCTATCTCTGTTCTTATCTGAAAGATTAATAAATACCATGTTTCATTTTTTTTTTCACATTTGAAACTTCTTTCTATTATTGTTGAGGCTTTTGGAGAGGTTGGGGGGAAAATTGGGCACTGTCCACAAGTGAAAGTAATACCCTGTAGTTTCATTATTTACTCATCTGACAACCACATGGAGTCAGTGAGGCTTTGGCTAACACAACCCCTAAAAAAACCACACTTTACAGGCATTTTTTATTTTGTTTTTTTGAATGCAGATCACATTTAGTTAAAACTCTTTAAATCAAATTGGTTGCAAACTATATATGTTTAATTTTCACTCCTCATCTCTGCAAATAAGAATATTCATGTCAGCACTGCTCTCTCAGAGTGGTACAGGTGTACTCCAGGCCTTCCTTATTCCCCTTCTTCTTTTGTTTTCTTTCCCTTGACCACAACAAAAAGTTTCAGGCCTGAAGGACTGTACAAGGCTCCACATTAACAAATACACCAGCAAGAGTGTTTGCAAAGACTCTCCAAATCATACAAAGGCTGTAAAGGAGAAATGCAACTCAGTGCACTGTTCCCACTCCCTGCTTGTAGGCAATTTAAAGTACTTTTTATTTACTGAAAGCACACCTAGTTTTAAAAAAAAAAAAAAAGTCATTTCTCATGACTTTCCTCCATTTCCACTGATTTTCTACTCAAGTGAGCACCTGCAGATCATGGACATCAGCAGGAATTCTGCCTCAAGAATGAGCAAAAGAAAGGAATTAAAATAAACACACAGGGTTTGATTCTGTATACATGAATCATCATGATTAAAACCAAGCTTGTTTAAAGAAAATCTTCCTCCACAAGCACTTATTTTGCCACAGTGAACATACGTAATAAGCTTCTGAGATTTGTTTGTCCCCATTAAGTGTGAAATTTAATATTTCCATACAGTAACAAGTGTATATAATTAAATATATAAGATACCCAGTACAGCCAACTTAAGCATTACAAACCATGCCAACTTGTGCACTTCCCTTCACTGCTACTGTTCCAACCACGGCATTTTAGTGAAAATTTAATTTCCTTTTTCTCTTAGGGAAAAAAAAAAAAAAGAGGCATGTGTTAAAAACATTATTTTTAAACTCCTCAATTAGACTTTGAGGCTCCACTGTAGGCGGGTGAGCAGCACGAGGGATGTCAGGGCGAGGGGACAACACCCAGCTCCTGCTGCAGCTCCCATTTGGCTCAGGGCAGGGAGCTCCCCTTGGCTTCCCAGCCCACATCTGCTCCCCCTGCAATCACTGCAGCTCACCAGGGAACACAACTGACTCGTTTCATTATCTTCCAGGACCCCTTGAATTAACAGGATGCAAATGTTACGCAGGCTCTGAAGTCTGCTAATTTGAAAACAGCATTTCTCATTTCCCCAATTTTCTTCTTTCGCTCATTTGGTTGGGTTTTTTGTTTTTTGTTTTTTGTTTTTTTTTTCAAATGAAAATGTTCACTGGGAAAATATTTTAAATTTCTTTTCTGCTTTTCATTATAAAAATCTTGCTCTTCCGAAACTACAGTTAAGTGTCTCTAAATAGTGGGAAATTAAGTTTTTTAAGCTCTCATTAATATAATTTAACAAATTATGCAAGTGCCATCTTAGGCACAAGCTTCATTGAGAACAGTAAGTCTGATCCAAACATATAAGTCAAAAGAAAACTTTTTCTAGGAAGTTTAGCGGTTTCTGGGTCAGGTATTTTGCATGTCAAGCACCAAAGCTGACAAATTTCCGACTCTTTTACTAGGAAATTATCATGGAGAGAAGTTGCTTTCTATATTAAACAACTGAAATAGCTGAATATTTTAACTGAAATAACTAGAAAAAACATAAGGTATTTTGCAGCAGACCAAGTCTGGAAAATCCAATCCAAGCCATGAATACCCAGCACAAACATAACCATGCTAATAAACCAGTTAGAACCAGCAGCAATCGCTGTGGCCATGCTAAATGAAAAATAACCTCTTCCAGCTCCTCACCTTTGAAGGGTAAACAAAATTTCTGAAACCACTTCAGCCCTAAGATTTCTAAGGCGACAGCAGTTTTGCTCACCTTAAATCCAAATTTAAAGGCATTTTGTGTTGTTACAGGCACCCCAAGGATGATTTTGCATGGTAGCGAGATGAAAGCGTATGCACATATTCTCTTAAGCACAAATGGAACACGAAACATGGCAGAGTAAAGGTTAAGTAGCATTTGACTGATTTTTACCTCATGGGAACTATAATTTACACGCCGCATTCATCCAAGGTAAGAGGGTTCAAATGGCACAAATTAAAAGCCTGCAGTTTCCTACTTCTGTTTTTAACATATCATATTGATACACGGCCAGTTTTTAAAGTGATAAAAGGTTTCTATCAAAATATCAAACAGCAAGAAGATGCACTATTTTTACACTGTCAGCACTGCTGTGTTTTACTGCATCCTTTCTCACTCCTTACAGCCACTGTCGATGATTATAAAATAGTAACAGTCCAGATGCAGTCCAAAAGGACAAATTAATCTTCCAGACACCCAGCTCTTACAATCAAATCCTGGACTGAAATTTCCAGGAACAGAAATAATTAAATTAATGTGGGTTTAAAAAAAAAAAAAAAAGTAACACAAAAAAAAGCAATAAACAAAAAAGGCAGCACAGAGCACCAAGAGCTACTCCAGAGAACTCTATCAAAGATCTTTCTGGAGGCAGGATCTTTCTAGGATGCTCTTGAAAACATTCCCCAGCATCTCTTAAGCACCCAGCAAGCATTTACTTGGAAAACCCCACAAGTTTTATATATCTTATTTTTTTGCAAGTACTCATCAATGGACTCAGGGCATCACAAAACCAGCTACAAGATACTATTGCCAAAAAGCATGAATGATTTTTATCAGCAAGGCAGAGAGATGCTCAGCAGAGCTTTGGCAAAATGCCTGCTTCCCATGGCTACTACCCTCGGGACTCTGCAAGCCCTCTCTAACACGCTCATCAACGTGCCTGGAGCGCCTTTGGGATTCCAAGCACTGTGCTACCACAAATCCTGACTCTGGCCACCTTTCCTTGACAAGCAGAGCAGGGACCTGCAAAAATTGGGAAATACAGCTTTTTCTGGGTCAGTAAGTCAGTGTTTTTCCCATGTCTGATTGGCTGGGGCAATTCCACTTCAGCGTTAGTGTTGACAGAAAATATGTGCTGAGAATTTCAGAGTTCAGGATGTTCTTTAGTCATTTTGGTGATTTGATGTGGCACAGGAAATATTAGTGCATATTCTGTATTTTCAGTCACACTCACTTCACCATTCTTATAACAAAAAAAGACAACAGAGTCAGATCACTGAGACTGAAATTATGAGCAATCTGACAAAAGTCAGAGATGGGGGAGGAAGGTGATAAAGACTCAGCCAAATGTTAAACTAGTAGTTCAGTCTGATATTTTAATTTCTATTCAGTTTTTATTAAACCTGTCTCCAAATTAGGCATCATCTTGATGAAGAACAAGCCTTGCAGTGATGCTGCCTGTGCTCCCCAACCTCTCACCCCACGCTGTGGGTCCTGACTAATCTCAGCACTATTGGTCTTGGAGACTTTTGATACCTTGGCCATGAATTTAATATAAAACTAGATAAAGATAAGCTACCTTTCACCAGCTAGAACAAATCAAGATTTCACTGCTCCTTTCAGCAGGACTGTGAGTTTTGGACTTGATCAAAGTGTACTTGCAACTAATTATGTACTAAGATCACTGTATCAGCTGCACTGGGCAGTGTTCCCCTCCCCTACTAATCAACACATCTCTGGCATTCTCATCCCAATGCAGAAATAAAGCTGCTCTTCCTCTGGCAAAAGCCCCAAAGTACAGCTGTTGCCACTAGTATATAATTTACACTCCTCTGAACCACCAGAAGGGAACGGAGCAAATCCCAGATGCAGGATCTCCCCAGCTGATTTCTGCAATACAAATTACTGAAGATGGGCTTCACTTTTCTTTCTGTTGAGCTGGCAGAGTGCTCCACATCCTTAAGTGCCTATTTTTATTACAGCATGCAAGGCTCCAGATAAAGGAGTTCATCAGAGTCAATATCCAAAAATACCATGAAGTTTAGTGCACATCTTCTTTCATTTAATAGAATCACAGGGCAGTTTAGGCTGGAAGGGACTTTAAAGATCATCCAGTTCAACCCCCTGCCACAGGCAGGGACACCTTTCACTGTCCCAGGTTACTCCAAGCCCTGTCCAACCCAGCCTTGGGCACTTCCAGGGATCCAGGGGCAGCCACAGCTTCTCTGGGCACCTTGTGCCAGGGCCTCATCACCTTCACAGTGTTTCCTTCTAACATCAAATCTAAATCTCTCCTTGCTTAGTTTAAAAGCACTGGCCCCTTCCTATCACTATTTGCCTGTGTAAATAGTGGCTCTCCCTCTTTTCTACAAGCACGCTTTAAGCACTGAAAGTCCCAATGAGGTGTTATCAGACCCTTCTCTTCTTCAAACAGTACTTTCCTGTAAAATCTACTAATATCAGTACAGGACAGAACTGCACTGCAGGTTGCTCCCAGAAAATTGCATGTAAAGAGCTTTGAGTTTAAAAAGCAAGATTTCTAATTATGGCCATAAATAAATGCAATGGAAACCCCAAGATCACGGTTTATTTTACAAACCGCTGGCATCTGCTGGTAGCCTGTGGAGCACCAGCTGTGTGCTGCCACTCTCCCATCCTCAGCACATTCCCATCCCCAGATTTTATTTCTTTTTTTAATCCTGGAACTGTGAAACCCAGTCAAACTTACAGTCCTCCTAAGGGAGGCTGGCTGGACTCTGCTTCCTCCTGCACTGCTCTTCTCCCCCTGGCTTTTGTGGGCTCTGCCCTGGGGACAAAGCACTGCTCTTTGCAGGATGCCCAGCTCTAGCTGGCTAACAGAAATAATAGAGAATAATTGGAACAGAAACCCTGAGCACCCACATATCAAGTCAAGACAGTGCATTTTAATTTTTTCCCCTCCGTTTCTGCATCGCTGTAGGTTAGCCTAATTGATTCGTGTTCTCACCAAATTAAAGACACAGCACGCAGACAGCATGCCAGTGAAAAAATATGGCAACAGCAAAAGTTTACAAATTTAATTTGCAATTGTTTTAGCAAAACAGCTCAGTCCACTCCTTCGGTTTTGGAAAGTAATCAGCTTGTGCTAGAGGAAGTTACCAGCTCCCAGGCAGGAGCACTATAATGCAGACACATTTCATCAGAGATTAAGACCAGTTTTTCAGTTAAGAAGTGGATTTTGCAAGTGAGGCAACACTGCAAGTCACAATTCTGCGGGCTCAGGATCCCAGAGGAGGGGAATACTTAGAGAGCAATGCCAGGGAAAAGATCTCATGCCAAATTTCCTTTTAAAAGCAATGCTGGTGTAAATCCCAGCGCAGCCCCAAATTGTCACTTTGGTGCTAAAAGGGATCCCCAAAGCAGCTCTTTTTCCCAGGCTGTCACCAGAAGGCAAAACTGGGGTTCCCACTGCCTCCAGCGAAAGGGTTAAGCCCAGCTTTGAGTCCCCTGGCTCAAACCGCCCAGCGAGCACTCCCTGCCCAAATTACAGCAGCGCACAGATGCCGTTCAGACAGGGGCTTTCCTTGCCCTGAGGTACAGTTCAGTTTGTCCATTCTACTGTGCAATTACAGAATCAATAAAACATCCCTTTGAAACTCCCTGGACTAGTGCCGACACGCAGACAGTAGTCAAGCTGACATTTTTTGCTGTTTCCGTTATTACCGCCGTCAAGCCTTCTGAGAAGCAACACATCAAAACCCGGGCGCCGCAAAAGCAAAGGAGGAAAAGCAAATGTAGATCTGAGGTTTTTGTTCCTCGTATCGGCATCGCATCGCTCCCCGGGCGATCACACAGTGCCAGGCATACCTGCAAACAAAACCTGCTCAAAGCCATCCAAACAGGCAATGGGAAACGCAGCGCTTCCGAAAAGCGCGTGTGCCCCACCCTCCTCGCCTCCCAACACATCAATACCCCTGTATTGCCATTTTCCTGGGCAGAGGAGGGAATTGCTGGTGGTAGATCACCTGGCCTAAATGGGGAAGCTCTGATTTGGGGGATGAACTTATCAGAAAAGCAAATACCAAGCGTCCTGTTGCTTGTATGTGCTCATGAATGCGGCGCGAGATGTGGACTGTATGTGGAAGTTGGGAGGTGGGGTTGAAATCTCGCCATCCATCTGTTTCTGAGCAGTGCCTGAAACACTGAAATAGAAATGGGAAGCTGCAGAGTGCCAGGAGTGGAACCTGGGAAGAAAGAAATGCAGGAGCAGGACAACAAAAGAGGAGGATATTGAATTAGTATGCTCGGTATGATTCAAAGGACAATTGGATGACCAAGGACAGGCCCAGCAGAGATGTATTCACTGTCCACGAAAATGCAGCCTTTCCTCCTATAAGAATTAGCAAAATCTGCCCAAAGAGAAGGAAAATGCCAAGGTAAAGGTCTTAGAAGTACTTCTTAAAATTACCATCTTCAGGTGTTTATTTTCTTGCTCACTACATAAATAACAAATGATTTTATCATTCATTTTGAGCTTTAAAGCATGGTGTGCATGTGGTATCCCACATTTCCAAGGGAAAAAATGGAAAATTTCTCCAGAGTACTATTTCTGTACTTGATAAACCATAAAACTTGTTACTGAGGCCAGAGCATTCCCTCAGTTCTCCTCACCAGGCAGGGCATGGGAAGCAGAGCCACAGACTCTCCCCAACAGACCTGCCTCACCAACCACTGATAAGGAAAGCCCACCCTCGGGATAATGAGCCTTTCCAATTTCACAGCAGATTCCTGACTCTCCCTTAAACACAGGAATTACAAACCATACAAACCTCACACCCAGAAATAACCCATTTGTTAAGAGTTTGTAATTTGAAAAAAGGCAGCACAGGCAAGTTACAGGGATGCTAAGCACCAAGCCTCAGCAATGTATGACTCTTAGAAGCCTTCAGCATTTACAAAGTTTCTTAAAACTGCTTTAACCCTTATCTGAATCAATCCTTTCCCCCTCAAAGGTTCATCTATGTGTAGATTCAGTTGTTTTCAGATAGTAATAAAATCACCCCTAATACAGTGTTAATTGTGATGGCTCTTCATACACTGATGCCCCAGGCCTCCAGACAGAAGGAATATTCTTACAAGGCAGTGGTGGGGGTAAGGAGCTCTGCACCCATTTCCCAGACCTGAAAAAGGCAGGTTTAAATAACCTCCCAGTGCCCTACAAAGCAGCTGAATAAAAACCACAATCCAACTCTCCCAAGTTCAAAGGTTAATTTATAAGATTGTATTTCCTCCCAGAGGATGCTCACGTGTCTTCTATACCGACCCAGGCCAAATAATAACTCATTTGGAGAGCAGCTTATTTTGAAGAGGTTTCACATTTAGTGATGAGCACAAGCAGGAGAGAGGGAGGATGTCTCACGTTCAGACTCTGTCTCAGGATATATCATATCTTTTTGCCAGACCAGTTCTCTTTGTGGTATAAGATCACGGGTGTGTTAACTGTAAAAACTCCTTTTAAAGCGACCGAAGCTGAAGATAATAAGGTTGTGTCATCTGTACAAATACTCTGTACTGGAATGAGCATGCTGGTGCACCAGAGGAAGAGCTGGCTGAACACAAAACAGGCAGAGCAACAGAAACCGAGAAGATCCTCGAGCCTGGCTTGTTAGGAGTGACCTAAAATGGCCCATTTTGACTCACTCCTCTCTACCTCCTCCATCAGAGGATTCAAAGGGAAACTGCAATTCAACCTTCGTGGCTGTAGCACGACTGCAACAAAACTATTTTTTGTCATGAAAGAAAAAACAAGTTGCGGGTGCCTGAATGCTGATGGATCACTTTTGCTTTAAGAGAACATCATGTCAATCAAAACTAAATTCCTTATGCTCATCACAGGAGCTTGCAACCAAGCAATACAAAAATCTCATTCGAGTTCAACCAGTAATGTGTTCAAAGGCTTCCCAATCTGCTCTGTCTCTGGCATCAGCAGCAGACAGAGAAGAGGCAGAAGAGAGTGCAAAAAAAAAAAAAGAAAAATAATAATAATAATAAAAAATATCGCTTGCTGTGCAAAGTAGAAAGACCCCTAAACCAAAATAAAAATAAGCATTAAAATGTGTGTGTTGAACCAAAAGGATATACAGCAGGCTGAAATGTGCTATATCTTCCTCACTGGTGAGGAAAGACCTCTATAACTCACCATGAGCTTTGATCACTCGTGAGCTATCAGCTATTTCTTTGCTGCTTGAGTAAATATAAGTCATTCACAGCTGAAACATAATTTCTCTCTCTTTCCCCTGCCACTATATGTTGTGTGCGAATATGTCTTGTATATAGGCACACTAACACAGCGTGCTGTTCAAATACACATCAGAGTTCACCAGATGGTGGGGATTGCCAGACACTCGTCGTTGCCATGAGCTCGGAGCCATGGTGTAACTCATGAATGATGTGTCTAAGCTGTAAGTGGGTTTTGCATAGTTACATTCCCCTCACCGACACGAAACTCGACATAAAACTCTCTTTTCTGATTATGTCCAACCTGCAACAGTTTAGAATCGTGAGAAGGCGTAAGGGAGTGTTTGGTATCATGTTGGGTTTTTTTTTTTTTTCCCTCCTCCCAGAGACACAGCTCTGAAGGAGCTATTTTCATCTGGGGGTTATGATTCACACCCGTACACGCAAAATTATACAGTTTAATAAAGCTGTGGCCACAGTCAGTGCCCATGTTTGGGCACAATCTAAAAAACCCAACCTCAGAAAAACAAAGGTGTTTTACCAAAAATAAGCAAGGTTTTAAGAGGTAATCATCTTAATTATGCATAGGAAAAATATATGAGATTGGAGTTTAAGTTTTGTGTACGGGCCTCAGCACGTACTTGGGCATTAAGATATTTGGGCAATAAATTATGTGAGCATAGTCTGGTAAGGATGTGAATGTTGGGTGAATTGGCAATTTCCTAGTCTTTAATTAATGATGGTGTTGAGAAGGAATGTGGCCTTCCTTCTAAATTAACAATGCTTTTTAATCAGCAAGTGAATCTGCCTGTTTGAAGCAGAAGGTAGCTCTAGGCTTGCAAAGAAAGGAACAGAGGCTCCAGAAAAAAAAAGTTGGAAACCTGGCAATGCAGACAGGGTCCTACCAGACCCTCTTTACTGCCTCCAGCAGAACCTGTACCTTATCCAAGGTCTCTAACAGCCAGTGGTGAAATAAAAACCAAGGGAAAAGGAGAATGCAAAGAGCTAGGAAGAGTTTCCATCTGATGTGGAAGGGTGGGAGATGGACAACGTATCTCTGCTGAGCAGAGCCAAGGAGAACTCTAACCAAGAGCAGGCAGATGCCAGGACATGTGTAATTCCAAGGTGAAGTGCCTGTTCCTTTAGACATTTCCACTTACAGCACAACCATGGCATGCAGAGAGGTTGTGGGTCACCATCCAACACGAGGACACAGTATTAAACTATCTGGTAACCCAGTAAAGCATTGTGGAAAACAGTCCTTTCACTATTGCCTTCCTAATTTAATCCAACAAAACACATTCTGCCCATTTAGCTACTGAATATAATTCACCTCTCTTATTTTTAGCCACACAGACTGAAGTGTGTGGAACAAAATCAGTTTCTGTGCCATCAATGCTCAGGAGAGACAATTAATTTTAACGATCAGGGACGTATTCTCACCTATGTGTTAAATTTTAGAATGGCCTAATGGTTTAAAACATTAAGAAAAAAAAAAGGTAAGAAAAAAGATTGTTACAAGCAGCATTTGTTATTCTAAGGTTTTAGTAAGGATTGGATGCCTCCAAGGGTTGGGGTTTCAGCTCCACTTAAGCACACAAGTTCGCCATCCAAAACTTCTTTGAACTAATAAAATCCCTGGAGGTTATCAGATTGGGCTGAACACGGACTACGGTTTTCAACTCCTCCCCTTTTATCTGTAAATACCATGAGAGGAGCTCTCTAGCACCCGAAGTCAAATAGTTTCCTGTCTTGGCTGGGTCCCACTTCGGCAAACACTGGAGGCCATGAAAAGCAGTTGGCTGCAGGCTCAGGGCAGGAGAAGCTGTGTCAGTCACTGCCGGCTCACCCCGCTCCAAGGAGCGTGTTTCAGCACGATGTGCCTGGGTTCAGTACAAGCCCTGCTCACTGCTGACTCCCAGACAACTTTCTGAGGGTACTGTCTCCCTTCTTGCAAGGCAGCATCTTCCCCTGTTGGTCCCATGGGGTAGACATGCCCCTAGCACTGCATCCCCTAAATTCAAGGTGCTGGGTCAACCCTCACCAAACCATCCTCTCTTCCCCAGGAGTATCAGTGAGCACTGAAGAGCCTGAGCCCTCTGGATATTCAGCTCCCCTTGTCCAACAACAGACATCTCACCCCCAGCCACAGCCTATTCAGATGGCTGAAGAAAACCGGGAATCAAAAAGTCCTCTGTCTGGCACAAACGTTCCTGCTGGGAGCTGAGCACACACTGAATAGCCTGTTCGTGGTGTCTGTGCTAAAAGTAAGGATCTGGCTTTATTTCCTTGTTGATGTTGATATAACTTAAGAAGCTGAAATAGTTGAAACTAGGAAATCTTGGGAATAGAAGGCCTGCACAAGGGGCAGAGGCATCCCACACACCACGCAGCATCCTTACTGTTATTTCCCACTCAAGGAGCAGAGCAGCACTTTATTCTTTCAAATGGACAGAATATATGGTGGTGGGGAAGCACAAGTGTACAAAGCAATAATGAAAAAACTATGTTGTGCTCCTGACTGGAGAAACTGGCAGTCTGAAAGGTACACACGTGTCACAGTAAAATAAAAATGCATGTAAGTTCTGTTTGGATAGGAAGTCCAAGTTTAATTCAGGCTAGTTACTACTAGTAGCCTCAACCCCTCCCAAAAAATCAGACTCAATTAAATTAAAATGTCTTGTTGCTATCTTTTTTTTTTTTTTTTAAGTGAATATTCCTGATTTTTTGAGCTACTTTTTAAACAATGCTTTGCTGGCTACTGAAAGCTCCAAGGCCCTGTATCTCATGGCTTCATATCCTGCTGAGAATAGACAGTGCTTTCTTGCTAAGAAATTACTTACAATTTTTACACAATACCAAACCACAGCCATCCCATCACCTTTAAAAGAAATGTTGTTTTCTTCCTTCTGCAGCATCTTAGCCTTTTTTGTTCAACTAGACCAGCTATAAGCAGGATCTTCCACGGTGACATTTTCAGAGCTACTTAAGATGTTTTGATTGCCCAAATTCAAACAGCTCTTAAAAAAAAAAAAAAAAAATCTCTTTGGCAATTTTGCAAATCTCATCCTAAACCTTAACATATTTCTGCAGCACGAGGCCCTCGTTAGCCTCCGAAACCGATGGTTTCCGAAAGCTGTGGATGCGTGGGAGTCCTTGATGCCCCGTGTCAAGTCAGCCATCACCCGCAGCAAGAACCATTTCACAGGACTGCCAGGCAGCATCCTGCACCAAGAGCAGCCCCACTCGCCTGCAGGTTCCACTCCACACGGTACCCAAGGGGAGCCCAACCCCAAAAGGAGGCACAGATCAAACCCCAAGGCACAAAAGCCGGGGAGAGGATGAGCAAAGCCAGCACAGAGCTGGGGAAGGAGGCAGGCTGGCTCCAGCTCAGCTCCCTGGCACAATGGCCCTTTGGGGAGCTGGATTCCCAGCTAGGAGCCCTAACAACTTCATTACTTATTTAAATGGTACTGGCAGAGCAATCCATGCAGGAGCAGGGCAGGCAGCAGCCCTGCTCCTCTCCAGCATGCTCCACAATGCAGCACATGTCCTGCCCATAAAGTTATCCAGGCAGTTGCTTCCTTGCCTGAATGCCGACTACAACCATGGCCTCTGGATGCAAATTACTGGCTTTTATAGGTTCCTAAAAAACATTTCACTGTGTCTGCTGAACAATGTGGGAGTTGTAGAAAGGGCCCGATGATGGCAATGGTGTAATTAAAAGCTGTGAGTGGAAAAAAAAACCCATCAGATTCCTTCTTCCACACAGAAAAATTGGTAAAAAATGTACTTCTTGGAAATAGTTTAAAAGAAAATGTCCAAGCAAATAAATAAATAAATAAACCCTCCATATTCACCGCTCCCTGTAATCCCTCAAGTTTCCAATAGCTTCCCCGCTCAATGCCTGTGAAGGAAACCATCTATGCTAGAGCACGTCCCTAAGCCCTGTGCTCTATCTCAGAAAGACACGAGATAGAGAAACTCTCCCTATCTAATCACCAGCCCCGTCTGGGACTAACAGAAGTTGCTATCTCTGCCTGCCTGTCAGGAGCTGCACAAAACCCATCAGTGATGGGGCTGATATGGGAGCAAGAGGTGTGAGAGCTGTAAAACCGTCCGGGGATTTTGGGATGAGCACCC
The DNA here is from genome assembly GCF_009819885.2 of Catharus ustulatus. Taxonomy (NCBI): domain Eukaryota; kingdom Metazoa; phylum Chordata; class Aves; order Passeriformes; family Turdidae; genus Catharus; species Catharus ustulatus. The sequence continues at coordinate 4,091,956 of NC_046233.1, read as the reverse complement.
AAACATCCCCAGGGAACAGGCTGATCCCAGAGAGCCAGAGCCCTTCTCCTGTGCTGGGATGGCAGGAGGACTTCAGATAAACCCTGCACTTGGGGGTCCTTGGACCAGCACAAAGCTGTTATTTAATGATGAGGAATTCACCTCCCAAAATGGGGACATTCTGTTATTTCATCTGCTGCAGGGTTCAAGTCTTGATGTACTGTGAGGGTGGTGAGGGTCTGGCACAGGTTGCCCAGAGAATCTGTGGATCTCTGGAAGTGTCCAAGACCATGCTGGATAGGGCTTTGAGAACCCTGATCTAGTGGAAGGTGACCCAGCAGGGGAGGTAAAAATATATGATCTTTAAGGTCCCTTCCAACCCAAACCATTCATGATTAAAGCAGAAAAAGAATGAGGGAAACCCCTCATCCAAATGCTAAACTATCCCAAACCTTCTGCACACTGAATTCTCCATTAACATTAATTTGATGTACTAAAAGGTACAGAGGGGGATGACTTCTGCTATTTCCTCCCTCTCCAAAAAAATAAATTTACAGCTACATCAGCTGGCAGTGCTGCTGACATCCAAGTGGGTGGCCTGCATTAGCCATCACTGGCAGCACAGGGACCCACCTGGCCCATTCCCAGTCTAAATGTGTAGGGCCAACACTGGGTTCTGAACACATCTGGGCAGGAGTTAGTCCCAAGCAGCCTCTGTGCCTAATACAGGAACTTCCTCCGACAGCAGATTACTGCACACTCCAAGTACAGGCATGCTGCATGCTGTTTCTCCAAGCATTAGCTGTGGCCTCAAACAATCAAGAAGCTTTCTTTTTCTTTTTTTTTAACCCCCCCCCCTTCCTTTTTTTTCTTTTTTTTTTTTGGAGAAATGATCAAACCGGGGGTGGGGACAGAACATCCTGCGTGAAACCGCATCCTGAACAAGCATCACCACGATTCACTGTAAATAAATACTCTCTCCTTGCAGCACTTCCGTCAACTGTCACTGCCTTGGCTCCAATCACCTTTCAAGTCCAAACAGGAAAGCAGAGAAAAGCGAGTGAGATGGCAGATATGAGGTTTAATTTGCTTTTCACTGCAGTTTTCATTGGTGGTGCGCTTCCAATTCGTCGGCATTGCCAGCTGCCTGGAATCACTCCTGGACCCAGTTTTTTCCTGTTAACCTTCATAATTGTATTATTATGGGCAAGCCCACAAACCGTGCTACAAAAAGCTGTAAAAAGTGCAGCTTCCACCCTTTATTAGATAAGCAGCCAGATCCAAACCCAGCTGCTGCAGACAGAGAGGCAACGCAGATTTACTGAACATGTTTCTTCACCTATGTTTTACATAATGCAAGATGTGACTGCTAAAAAAAAAATAAAGCTGACAGGGGGGTGCAAAGGGATTACGGGAGGAAATAAGTTTGACCTCAATTTTCTTGAAAACTTACAAAACCTATATATATAAAAATTTGGGAAGATCACAAACGTGAGGGGATAGCAGTGCCAGGCAGGAGAGCCAAGGCAGGAGCTACCTCACTCGTGAGCTGGGTGAGGGATGGGACAGCTGCACACCCCACGGGGTTTTGTACGAGCTCAGGATGAGGAAGAGGAAGAAGAGGAGCTGCCTCTCGTGCGCACCCCCTCGTGGGCACAGCAACGGGCACCAAGGCGGGAGGGATGGGGAGATGCACTGATGTGCTTGTCCAGGGGATGAAAACTAGAAGAAAACCCATCATAATCTCCACCAGACCAAAGCAGGAGGCAGCCCCCTCACCTTCAGGAGGGGAGCAAAGCCCTTCTGGCAGCCCCATCCCTGCTGGGTGTGCCAGGATGGACGGGATCCCCTCCCCGCTGCACACGCACGCAATGAGCAATTTAATTAATAAAAGTAAAACTGAAGTATTACATGTAGCAGCAAAGCATTATTAAAAGCCATAATGTCTCCAAGGTTCCTATGAAGTCATGTTCTTACAATTCACTCTGAAGAATTTAAAGACAAAATTACATGCTTGGTAATACTCCGGGGAGCACGCTTTTCTATGTGGCCCATTGTTTGTGTATGATGCATGGCTTTGAGAAAGTGGCATTGTTAAAGGGATCATAAATCACAAAGGGGAAGTTTGATTTTTTTTTTTTTTTAATTCTTTATTTATTTTTAAAAGAAATCTTATTCCAGACAGGACTTTCCTCTGCTGTGGAGTTTTCAGCTTATTTCAGCAAATGAACTGACATCAGACCAACACAGGCTGTGGGGGTCTCAAGCTGCTCAAATGAACATCACCTTTCTCCCTACTGTCTCTCCAGAAAAATAAGCATTCCACAGTCAGTATCACAGGATCAGTATACCTGATTCCAAGAGAATGTTTATTTTTCTAAAGATAACTCTCCTAGATAAAATCTTGAATAATAAAGAGCAGCACTGAAACTTCTGCACTGCCTTCTGCAAAGATTTCTTGGTGTGGTTTGCCACCCTACTCTTCTTCAACTGATCTCTGGCTTTAGTGTGGTTATTTATTTTTAGGTGTATTAGTTCCGAATTTGGGGACCAGTGGGCTCAGTGTACTTCAAAAGCAAACAGCAAATACCAAAATCACTTACTACCCACAGGCACCCACTCCATCCTTCTCTGTGCACATGAATTAGCCAGTAGCCTCTCCCCAGAGCAACCACAATGAAGTTACTGCTCTGATAAGGCTGATGTACTACACCTCTCACTGGAGCTGAAAATGCAGAATGTTCCTCACAACACTGCCCAGCCTCAGCTCAAACTCCACCAACCAGCCAAAAAGCAGCCCAGATGAAAGCCAACAAAAATTCAAGGGTGTCACCATAAGCCCATTCCAATATTCAGCAGTAACTCCCTGCTAAGAACAAACCACACAAAGCAATTTGCAAGGGAAGAACCAACACATTCAGGAATGATTCAACAGGGATCAGCCAAGCCAGAAAGGCAGGAGTGTCTCCAGGCTCCAGAACCCAAACAGGCACCACTGGAGGGTGTTTTTCAGGCACACACAAGCACCAGCTTCTTTTAGTGGGAACCCCAAAGCATAAAGCAACCAGGCATCTTCCTCCCCAGGAGCCATATCCAAAACAGAGATCATGAGGGTTCACTCCCTGATTAGCTGAAATTGCTCTCTCACACCATCTCTCATGGCCTGCTCCATGTGTCTGTAATTTGTGTTCTGTGTATGTATTTCACGTGTCTATTCACACACAGAGGAAAACCTCAAGCATCATTCCTTCCTACTGTGAAGAAATATTAAACTTTTCAAAGCAAATCTTAAATACTGGCTGCTACCTTTATGGATGCACCAGTACTTCCAGCAGTGCAAGATTTCCAGCTACAAATCATCTCTATAAATCACATTTCCCTGGGACTCAGCCCAATATCTCTGCATCCTACTGCCCATATAGCTCCTGTTCTACACACAATGAGCCCTCCTATCCCATTTTTAACTATTTTCCTGGATGTCTTCCTGCTGCAGCACACAAGAAGTACAAAGTATTTGGGTTTTTTCAAACTTAGTCATCAGACAGTACCCAGTTAATCTAAGTGGCCTTGACTCCTGGCTGGCATAAATCAGCACAGCTACAGCAAGTGCAGAGGAATTAAGGAACTGTGTCAGTTTATGCCAGCTAAAAATCTGACCCCATTCATCTGATTTGCCTCAAGATACTCACTACAGTCAGAATGTAAGAATAAATTATCATGGATTAAACCTAGGAAAACCTGCTGAGGAAACTTGACTTTGTTCAAATACACAGAACTGGAGTTAACTTCACTCCTAATTGTGCAGCTTAAGTCACGTGGCCTAAATACCATTAACTAATAGGATCAGTCCACTACTAGTTATCCCTAAATATAAGAGAAAAAAAGCCAACCTTTCTATTTAAGGACCAACTGCTCACAAATTTACGATGGCTGACTCAAGAAACACATGGCACCTTCCTCTGCCAAAACATCTGCCTCCTTCAGGAGAGCTGACTTCATCCAGCACTGGTGGAAGGTCTCTCTCTGCATTATTCTCACAGTATTGAGTACTCAGCTGCCAACACCACATGAAGGAACTATTTATGCTCCATAAAGGGCTTGGATGTAGTCTGGAACACGGGCAGAAATGAGAGAGCTAAATCAAGCTAATTATTTTGAGACCTTCCAACTAGAAACACTATTACAATAAAATCCACGTGCTTCTCTCAACTTGTGCACCTTGCACAGGATTTCTACTCCGTGTTCTAAACGGCCATCATATGGAAACAATTACCGCACGCAAGCTTAAACTGACTTCTACCAATGCAAGGACCCTTGACCCATCTTTATGGGCATTTTAAATAATTTATGTGCAACTTGAATGCAATCTGCTCTACTTGACATCTCTGACCCAGAGCATATCGAGGTTTATGTTGGGTTTCTTTAACACTGAGACCCTGTCAAGGGAAGATGTGATCTATGCTGTTACAACAGGAGCTCTCCTCCACTGAAGCAGGGTTTTACCAATCCCATTGCTGCCCATCTGACAAAACATTCTGGCCAAAAAAATGCTTATTTTGCTCTTCCTTAGAACTCTAGGTGAGCTCTCTCTTTTCCTACCTCTCCTGCTGGATGCCCAGAAAAGAACCCAAAAGAGCTTGTGGAAAGGGGAAAGCTTGGCCATCTGAACCAAAGCATGGCCACAGCCCCATGGAAGAAAGAGTTCACTGCAAGGGACACAGCCCTGCTCCTCCTGGAAGGGAACATGGGGTTTGAGGAGAGGATAAAAGAACCCTTAATACTTGCTCTTTACCTGGGAGAATTGATTAGCCAAAAATACTTTCTGTGAGCTCATGCAAGTCAGTGCCTGTGCCATGTCCTCTGCGAGGGACACGGGAAAAGCCAAGCAGGGAGAGCAGCAAATCCAGCAGGAGCAGGCAGGGAGGGCAGGAGGCAGTGGGGATGCAGAGAGGAGAGCACACAATGCACAGGGGAAGGGGCCTGAGCCCCTCTGCTTCCAGAAGTGATGGGATCAGCTCCACCTTACCTGCCACGAGCCCCCAGACTTGGATGGATCCTCTGGGAAAGGAGCTGGGGGCTGCCAGGGGTGATCACAGCAATCCTGCACGGGGAATTTCAGCATCTGAGGCCAAGTGAATAAGGAGGCATTTTGAAATGTGGAATGGCTTAGTTGGAAATGACCCTAAAGACCAAACCATCACATCCAACCCCCCTGTCACAGGCAGCTCACCCTCCACTTTGGACTCCACCTTTATCTTCAGAGGGTTCTTGTTGGTAACCACAAACTAATCCACCCCAAGCATGAGCCCGATTTAAATCAAAGTGATTTGAATCACTGATTCTAATCATGGTTTATATCAAAAAGCAGGAAACATGGTTTAAATCATTGATTTCAATCTTGTTTTGCATTTCTACTTTTATATTTATTTTCCTAAAGAAGCATCAATTCTAATTGGTTAGCAACTTAATAAAATATGGCCTTTTCATTACCTTAATTTTTCTGTCTGCTAAAGATGATAACAGGTTATTTTCACATTCATTTGCATCCCTAAGTTTTTGGCTATGACTGTGTTAGACATTATGACAGTTTTTATTAGTTGGCAATTTTAGGATTCATATCGGTCTTCATTTGGTGGAAAAATAAAACTGAAAGAAAATGAAAATAACATTTTTATTTATTAAGTGAAGGTTGTTTAAATATGCTGGATACATAATAAGTTTATTCATTTATGCATGTAAAACATTTACTGAACATGATCTGTTGTAAGAAAATGGAATATATTACGATCACAGCAGTATTAGATCTCAATCTTCCACACCTTTATTTTATTCCTAGATTGGAAAAGAAGAGCAAGGTCCCCTTTTCTCAGTTTTTACTGAATCATCAAAGGAATTACTGAAATTAATCATTCAGCCCTATCTCAATGAACACTGAAACCAAACTTCATCTACAGAAGGTCATCTAAGCTTATCAATATTCACACACTCTAACATAACTGCAAGAGCCAACTTCAGCTAGGTCTTTAGGCTTTCTAAAATGTAATCAAGAAAGCTGATTTTTATTTTGTATTTTATAATTTATGCACAATAAATTTGTTTACAACTTCAGTATTACCATCTAAAAAAGTATTTTAAAATACTTTAAAAAATAAACATCATAGAATTTAAATAAAATTAATATTTTAAAACTGTCTAAAGCTAAATAATTTTGCCTGCCTATTAAAACTGCACTTCTAAATAATTTTAAAATGTTTAAATATTAATCAGGTCATAACCAGTACAGTCAGTAAAATGAAAAAAAACCTACAAAAACAGAAAACAAAAAAATTAAAGCTCATTTTTCTTTAATGTGAGATATTCAAATTCAGGAGGTATTAAAAAAAAAAAAACAACTGGTATATTATCTTAGGTTCAAAGTTCTTGCTACCTGGTGACTGTAAATATTTTGTATTTGCTGCATGAGGTGATGTAACACCCCCAGCCCCATCCTCAGCTCTCAGAAGGCCCCACCATCCTCACAGCCAGCCCCCCTGAAACCATCTCCCTGCATTACAGTCTGCTGTAAAACTCTATTTAAGGAAAAAAAAAAAAAGGGGGGGGGGGAAGGCAGCTAGAGGGGGGAAGCGAGGGGGAGGAAGAAAAGAAAAGTCGCTCTATTGAGTACAGCATCTCTAGCACACATAATTCAAGGACTAAAGCCAGTATGAGTTGGGGGGTAGGGGGGAGAAAGGAGCTTTTTTTATCCTTTTCCTTCAAAGAAATACATCAGAAATAAACTGCTATTCATTTAGGTAAATCCTCATCACATTTACTTTTAGCAAACCTAAATAATAATACAAAATAACCCAAAATGCCACGAATGAATGATATATATATATAACATGTGGTAAATAAAAGTTTAACAAATCCCTGGAGAGTTACTACCAGCACTGAATGTGGCATTTCTTCCTCAAGAATTTACAAAGCCAAGCTCACAATAGAAGATTTTAAAAATAATAATTACAGTCTGCATGGTAACAACTATTTGGGTGTTTCTTTTGGACTTAAAATAAAAACAATTACATATAAATACTACCTAAACATACAAGCTATCTCAATCAAGAGGGACTGGAATGGAAGAACACACAGTTTACAGGCAACTAGTTCTGAAAATATAAATGTATGCTGTTCTTTAAATACACCTTTAAATACAATTTCATAAGTTTAGATTTCATGGCAATTTGAGATCCCATTTTGACAGTCTTGTATGCTCCACACACCACCTCCCTATAAAAAACACACATAGAAAGGTATTCGTGTTCTTGGTTAAGGCAAGATTAACACAACAAGCCCTTTTCCAAAAAAAAAAGCAATTTAGAACAGAAAAAAAGCCCTTGTAATAAGAAGGCTGTTTTACTGTTTATGTTACAATTCTAAGTGACTGGATGTAGCATAAAGCTATGATTATTTTCCTGTGGTCATAATACATGTGATTTAGAGTATGTTTAGGGAAAACGTTAACTGAGACCCAGGGCTGTAAACAGACCCAGAATTTGGGCACAGAAATGCACCCCCCGTGCTCACCCACACCCAACCCCTCTGCCACTTTATTTACTGCTCAGGGGTCACTGCAAAGGAGTGAAGCTGTCCCTAATGCCACACAAATTTGGCTATCAGCTGTCCTATGCAAATTTGACTCTAATTACATATGCATTACTGAGCTATGAAATAAGTCAGTGTGTTGTGGTATGTGAATACACATCCCGCTCTTGTTGTTGAGCATAATAGTTTTCAGTGTCTGCACAGTGTTCATATCCTGTGGACTTGTCTTTTTTTTTTTCCTTTTCCTTTCTATCCTGCGGACTTCTCCTCCCCCACTTTTTTTTTTTTTTTTTTAATGAGACACCTTCTTTTCTAATAAAACATTAAATTAAGACAGAATTCATTTTTTAAACATGTTCTTAAAACAATATTAATTCCAGCCAGAGAGAGATGAAACAACAACCAAGGACTATTCTCTAATTTTGTGTAATGAGTTAGTTTTAAAAAAGGTTCAACAATAAACAAACAACTACCCAAAAACACTTTTGTGAGCTAATTATGTACTAAGCAAGAAGTAATTTCATCCTTATACCCACATTTTATGTTTTGGGCACTTCTATTTCATGTCCCTTGACACCTTCTCCAATAATCCATCTACTTTATATTGGAAAGCCTCACATGAATAAAACTTTATGGCACTACAGGCATTTAGCCTTCCACTGACATTCCTGGCCTGTTCAATTCTGCAATTCAATCAAAATCAAATCTCAAAATCCTCTTGTCAGCCAGCGCTGCTTTCATATGCCCGAGCCCTGTGTAAGGATAACTGCATCCAATCTTTCCCCCAAGCAGTGCTTATATTGTTTTATTACAGTTCAATGAGTGGAGTTCAAAATTACATGCAGCTGCCTACTACTGTGGTCTGTCTGTGCTACGCATGGACACAAGTATTGCCCACCAGGCTTGAAATCATTCACTTACTGGGCTGGCAAGAGAGACTGCGAGCACTTCACTGTGTGCAGGAACATCCTGCCTGCTAGATCTAAAGAGGGTGATGTTAGCAGATCAGTCCCTTTATAAAGGGATTGCCAAAGCCCTGTGAAATGCAACTCAAACGTGCTCGATGTTAAGCATGTGGCTACTGCACATAAAAGCAAAGATAAACCTCAACATGCTCTACTCATTCGGGGAAAGCTTGTGAGGGAAGATAAAGGGACTGGGGAATAAAAGGCATCTCACTGAGTTTTTATGTGTGTTTTAAATGACAAAGCTTCATTTAGACAATTTTTATCTTTTCCTTTCCCCCCCTCCCCAATCTTCACAGTGAAGTAAAAGGACGAAACAAAGCTAATTAAATACTATTTAATCAGATGAACAATGCAGCCACTTCAGATCCAGTAGCTTAAAAACTCCTGCAGCACCAGCTCCTGTACAGTCAGGCTGGAAGGAGAGAGAGCATCAAAATTGGGCAGGATTTCCACCCCACACTCGCTGGGGGCTGGAGGTAAAGAATGTCAAGAGATTGTCTCCTGTGCAATGGAAAACAACAACAGCCATGAGCTGCTGGAAAGGGGTCCAGTTAGGTACAGCACAGTCCCCCCACGTCCAGGAGCAGCATCCTCTCAGCACACACAGAATTCCACCAACACTCCTTCAGGTTAACTTCTGGCCCATCACATTAGTGTTTAGTGATCATTTTCACTCAACTTTCCGTCAGCATTTCACAGTATTGCAACAGTGACCAAAATCAAAAAAAGAGAAAAGAATAAAAGCCTTTTATCAAAGGCTATTCATCAAATATTGCACCGTGACTAAATTCTGTAAGAGTAGCAAGTGAGAAAACAGAGGCAACACATCGTTAGACATCCTGCCGAGAAAAAGCTCTCTCCGAAATGAACCCCATTACCTTCCAGCACTCAGGTCTGAGAACCGAGCTAACCACACAACAAACCACCGACCTATGACAGCAGCACTAAACTGCTCGTCCACGAATCAAGGCTTCATTCTTTTTCAAAAAAAATAAGAGGAGAAAAAAAAAAAAAAAGCCCGCTCAGCTGCTGTGCAACTGCTCACGTGTTGATTATGTAGGAGCAAACCCAGTTGTGAGGCTTTTGGGCTTTTCACTGCCTTCATTCAAGAGCAGTGTGGATGTCTGTGTGTGCATCATACGTGTGCCTGTTAATCTGTTTTTACATCTATTTGTAGAAAGCCTGGACAGGGAAATCTGGAAATGTGACAGCAGTGACCGATCCTGGAGCCACCAACTGTGACACTCCAGGACAGAGGCACAGCCCCCAGCTCAGGCACTGGGACACAGCCCACACAATGCAGCTGCAAGATCCCACCCCTGACAAGGGTTTGTGGCCAGGCAGTCACATCTCCTTCATGTCCAGCTATGGTACAATGACAGATTTGGGAACACTTGTACCAAATCTCAGAGTGTCAGGATCACAGCCGTTTCAGTCATCTCCTTCCCATTTGAAACCACCAATGGCATCTTCCTGTACAAGACTAAAGCTCTTCCACTGGAGATGGAGTGGGTTATGGAACACCAAAGCCCTGGAGGAGTTCCTGCACAGCTCCCCACAGCAGCCCTGTCCCCACACGCCTCACACACTCAGGGCCAACACGGAAAACCCTCAGAGGAAACACAACTTCCCTTTGTTAAAGGGCAATGGGGGTGAGGGAAGGAGTAACAAACCCTCCATCAGCCTGCAGACCAGGCTTTGCAGGCTCCACACATGGTTGAAACTTTCAGTTTTGGGGTGTTCTGTAGCCTGAGTCACAACTCCCCTGGGTGCTGCACATGTACCATGACAGCACACGGATGCACATCTCCACCACCGCCAGGACAGGGGGGTACCTGGATCCCCGCAGGGACCAAACTCAGCCAGCAAAGTACTAACAAAACATCAGCAGAGGAACCCTACTCGGAAACAGTGGATATGGTGCCTGTCAATACGTGATGACATATCAACATTACAGAAGCCAAAACTGGAGGCAAAACCACTTGGGCGTGCGCTGGGGCTAAGGAGGGGAAAAACCGTCTCGCTCCACATGCACACTTGTAGGAAGTGACAAAGCATCACGTCTGCCTGACACCCGAAACATATTTAGCAGCCTATAGATAGCAACCCAAGGAGACAGCGCAGGCGCCCCGGGTGACTCTGCACCTGTGGCTCTGCCCTGAATCCGAAGGCACCAGAGGCAAACCAGGAGCTGCAGCTCCCACCCGCCTCCTTTATCACCACCACCGCAGTATTTACTGTAACACATGTGACTTAGTGAAGCCCCAGATTAATTAAATGAACTCCTCCATTAATCAATCAATCAATCCAGCACAGAGCAGTTGAAATATTGAATTACTTAAGAGCAGCATCTTTATATAGGACTTTTAAAGGTCTGCTCTGGAGGACCTTATCCCTCGTAATTAAATTCAGCCTCGCAAGCAGAGGAGCATAAGAAACCCAGAGGAGGCCCTGGGGCTGTGAGAGCAGGAGCGTGGGCACGTTCCTGGGTGGAAGGGAAGCATCAGCTCCTGCCCTGGGAAACTGCCCCATCCCAAGGGGTCAGTGAGCTTCTCCCAAAACAAACATTCCTCTGAACTTCCCTTGGAAACAACCTCCCCAGACACTGACAGTGAGGGCTCCTCCTTGTTCAGCCAGGATCACTAATCAATTCAGTAAGAAAACCAAGATCAGGATTGCCCAATCCTAAGGAACAGCTCACTTCCAGCTGGCAGGGCTGGAACAGGGGGAAGGAAGAGAGCAGAGCCATGTGCTGGTACTCTGGGAATACCTAAATGCATACATAATAGTTGCAAAACCTGTAAAGTCAGTAAAGGTTATCTAATTTTATATATGGTGAAATTTAGGCAGAGAGAGTTGAAACACGTTGTTCTGAGATGTGCAGAGCACCGGTGAGAATGTCAGTAATAAGAACACCAATCTCCCATCATCCTGAAAGCCAGGCACACAAACTGCTAATACGATCAATTTTGTCATCTGTGGGTCCACTTGAACCACTATATTTGGACATCGAAATAGGAGGAATGAATTCTACACTTCTTTCCATCTTCATTTCAGTCACGATGAGACAGGTGTAGCTATGGTTATAAGTGGGGGAAAGGATAAACAGGAGGGGGAAAAAAAAAATCCTAGTCCATGCATATAATCATTCCAATTACTGAAAAATCCCCATCATTGGAAACTTCTCTCACAGCATACGAATTGCTGTTTCCCTTAGGCAACAAAAAATTAAGTTTCACAAGGCTCCCCCTCAAAAAACAGACCTATAACATCTAGGCAAAAATAACTAATCCTGGTATGTCTTCCCCACCCCCAGCAAATATAAATATTTTAGCTATTTCAGCTGCAAGAGTCTGATTTAAGTGGTTAGAACTTCTTTTGTGCTTGCTGTTCTACCTCCAGCCCTTCCTACCACCACCAGATATCCTGCCCTGAGCAGGGATCTCAGTGCAGCACATGGACTGCCCTGACTGCTTCTCCCAAACACAGGGAACAGAGTAACAGCCTTGAGATCTTGGGATAAGATGCAGGACCCAGAATCAAATAAAAACGCAGCAATATGAACACATACTTCACTGCTCAACAGTCACTATTTTTTTTGGCAAAGACAATACCAAAGAAATAGAAAAGGCTTATTACAAGCCCTAAATGTAGGATGGCACAGCATGTTAACATATTGCTGTACATCCTTTATAGAATTGCCTCCAAAGCTATATTAAAATAACAGTAAGGTTGCAAAAACTAAGCAACAAAGTTGGCAACATCAACATGCAATCCTGATTTACACCTTTAGAAGGAGTATTACAATCAAGTCTTCACTTACACAATCTTTTTCTTTTTTTTTTTTTTCCTGTGGGACTCCCATCTAATGCACAGTTATTAAACATTGCTTTTCTCTTTATAAAACCTCTACTCCCATGGCACGCACTACTTAATTAGCACATGCCATGCAAATCCAAAATGAATACAGAATTACCAAACTCCTCTTGACCACGTCTCTAGTTCTCTCACTAGAGTAACCAGGAGGTTAAGAAAAACCTTCTCACCTTCACTTGCAAAGATGTTTGATGGCATCACAACTACCTCAAGCTTGGGAAACCAAGACAAAGCAAAAGGGAGGCTCTTGGTGGCTGCTGGTTGGAGTTACCCAAAAACTCGAGGCACCAATCTAAGCCCACCCTGACTCACAGTCTTCATGGATTGTAACAGCCCCATGTGCTGCAGAAAGCCCCAATTGGCTTCATGTGTGGTTGCCAAGCCCAGATCACTTCCGTAAAATGTCCCCAGGTGTCTCTTGGTGGGCATGCAGAAATGAGGAACAGGGAACTGTGTGGCAAGTTTACACCAAACAAAGCTCTTTAAGAAAAAAAAATAAATAAACACCCAAAATTACATGAACATGTCAAGAGTTTCACAGATCTAACAGCCCAGAGGCTTGGTTAAGGCCTGTGCCACCTTAACTTTGCTATTTTCCCAGATCTCATGTGCCAGACTACACCATCTTGAAGGTTGTTTTCATATACACCTGTTTTTAATGTATATAACTCCTTTAAAAATTCTTTGATTCCTTTAGAATTTTTTACTCTTAAGAAGTGAGAATTGACAGACCAGAGAGAAGCAGATACAACCAGAGAGTGGAGTGGCCATCCAGAGGCACACCCCCAGTCTCCAGCACCAGAACTACCAGCATCACCAGACACTGCTGGGTGGCAGGGCAGGCTGGAGGCATCAACCCCTCCTTCTGAGGATCCTCCAACAGCCACAAGTGTGAGGTCCCCACAAGGAGCACTCCCAATATCCTCAAACAACTCAAATTGCCTTGACAACTCCAGTGACTCCAAAGCAGTGTGAGAAACCAGGAGCTCCCACTGCTTCTCAGGGTACCCACCTCCCCCTGACACCCTGAGGCCACAGAACCCTACATGGCACCACAGGAGGAGGATGCTGAGGCACTGTGGGACCCGTCCTCCCCCACGGCACCTGGGCAGGACCCTCGGTGCTCAGCAAAGTGCTGAGTGCCTGCCCTGGCTTCCCCTCCCCAGTGACAGCTCCTGCACAGACACACTGCAGCTCTGTTAAAAATACACACACACACACACACATGCACCCATACGTTAAAAAAGAACAATTCTTTATATGGCAATGAGCTGTGCTGTCATTCCTGTCCATTCTGCACCCGTTCGGGTTTGCTTGGGCAGCTGAAGAGACTTGGTGAGGTCAGTGGGTGCTCTCAGAAAATTTGCCACTCTCCCAGCAGCTTAATTTCTGGCCCTGTCTATGTTCGAGGAAGTCACAGGTGCTGTTCAGAAGTGGCATATCTCTTTTTTGTTCAATACTTACAGGGTATTATATGCTGGGGAAGGGGCTGCACTAATACACAGAAACTGCCAAGTATCACATTTTTCTCCCGATCTATGGCATTCTCCATCCTCCCCAGTAATTTGCACTTTCTTCTCTTTCAAAGACTCCCATAAAAGCCATTTACAGTCAATACAGTCTTATTAGCACCTGGTGTATGTTCTCCTCTCAAAGTACGTGTTTACTTTGACTTTCCCCTCACAGAAACAACAGGCGAGTGTTGCCATTTTATATCACAGACTCTCAGAGTCCAGGGCATTTCCAAACACGGGTTAATAAAACAAAAAATGGAATTTAAATAAATCAGCAAAAAATCAGTTGAGAAAAGCTCGTACTGCATTTGCTCTGACTAAAGAGAACAGCAAAAGCCAAAAGGAAGGAGTTAACCTTTGTGGGAACAGCATCAGACAGTCGCTGCTGCTTCAGTTATCGCTGCACCGGGACTCGCTGCAGAAAACTGCATCCCTGGGTAAGGCAGGAGCATCACCTGCACACTCACAATCCTCCAAGGGTCACAGCTAAAGCACTGCCCTCTCCGTGTGGGGAACAACCAACATCAGGTACACAAGAAAATCTGGTGGATTGAACAGGAAACTACCGAGAACTATTTCTGAAATGTAAATGAGACTCTGCTACTTTCATTTCATTCTTGCCGTAGCACTGTGCTGAGATGAAGTTTCCATCTGTGATTTTCAGGACAGGATATCAGCCATTTCAGATGGCATCCGTCGGAAGCCAGAGAGACACATTACTCACAATTTTTTGTTTTATAAAAATATTTAAACTCAGTTTGGTCTTTACCTGGACAGAGCTTATGGGGCATTAATTCAGTGCTTTGGGGAACAACCTCGCAACAAATATGCAGCTTTACCCCCACCATCCCTTTTTGAAAATTGCTATTATATTTTAAAAGACAGTTTTGTTAAGGCCATGCTAAATACTGATCTTTTATCCTACTTTGACTTCAACAAGTTAAACAGTTTGTAGTATCAAACCTCAAGGTTTTGAATACAAGGAAACGTTTTCCCATCTCTCACTGAAATTCAAGGACTCTTGGACTACCTGTGAAATTTAGTGCCCATATGCAAGAGACAGCACATCCAGCAAAATTATTTCAAACACTTGTTGTTTCTTTTTTCACAACATTTTCACCATCAGTCGCACAAATTTATCAGCAAAAAATGCTGAAGTCAATGATGATGCAATTAAGGCTTTGATTACACGATGACAGCAAATCGATTTTAAAGCAGATTATATCAACAGTTGGGCAAAAGGAGAGGCAGACATTATGGAAATCAGACCTTTTAATATCTTTAAGATTCCATAACCCTAGAGAGCATCTTTAATTCACCCTCTTTTATTCCAGATGGAATAAAAAAACCCCTAAGTTATCACATTCTGGTAGCCCATGCTAACACACTTCCTATGACATGATGCTAATACGTGTTAAAAACCAACATTAAAAAAAAAAAAAAAATTTAAAAAATCCTAATTTCCAAATTGCAACTATTTCCCCACACAGGTGACATTTGCAACCACGTACATTTTTTAAAGACCCCCAGGATACAACACATCACTTACTTCCAGCGGGCAGGCATGGCAGTGCCTGGTGAAGGCACGCTGAGTTACACATAAGTATTTAAGAGCAGGATTTGGCTTCAGACTCCGCATGAAGGCAGGAATAGGGAACTATTGTGCTGCCTGTTTTCTCACAGCAGATCCCAACTAGCTTTGGCTATGGATCCAGCACCGCCAGCCAATTTCAAGGATAAAAAAAAAAAGAGCCTCCGACCCTTTCCTTTCTCTCCCTTTTTGTAATCTCTTGCAGGCACAGCGGCTCCAGCAAGCAGCTCCCCTACCAGCCCAATATTTACACTAAACCACTAAAGGACTTTCTATTATAATGCTATCTCATTGATACAAGATTACTCCTGAACCACATCAAACCCCGTAACACTGTGAAAGGCACAAACGCCGTCTCAAGAAAGAGGCGCAGAGTGGATTATTTTAGTCTCGTTATTTCAACGGCACTTTTTAGATTTATGTAAAAAGTAATGCAATGCTACAGTAAGTGTTTCTCCCCTGGGGGCAACTGAGTGTCTATATGGATTAAATGTACACGCGTAAACACTTGCGATAGTTAATTATATTCCTGAAAGTACTCAATTCTTCCCATCTCTTAATCCTACAAAATAAAAACACTTCAAAAAAAAAAAAAATTCAGATAATCATCAATTTTATCTACTGTCTTTGAAACTCTACAGAGATTTTTCACCTGAGAATCAAAAAGTGTTAAAACTCCTGGCTCTTTTAACTCTCTTTTACAAAAGCTGCATGGATGTAAAAACCCCAACAGAACACAGCACTTGCCGTCTCCTCTGGTTGCACAGAACATGAAAGAGTAACCAGACATTTTTATTCAAATGAAATTACACAATTTTTTTTAAATCTTTTTTTTTCCCCCCTTCAGTATGCAAAAAAAACCCCACCCTGTAGTGAACACAAGCATAAAGCAATCTTTTCCAATGGACCATTTTACTTATTCTACAATTTCTTACCCAAATTACACAGGTATAATTATTTTGACACTGTAATGAAAAGAAAATGGGATTTGGGCACTGTGGGTTTATCTAATAACACTATTTCTTGCCAGACTTCACAGCACTGACAATCACAAAGAGCCCTGTCCATTCCAATAGGAAATATTTGATTTTACTGTAGGAACATTATTTATTTTCACCAAGTTGCTATTATCAGAAAGGATATGATAGCTGAATAATAAAAATGAAATCAAGAAATTCTGGTGTTTCAAGGCTTTATTTTTTTCTGCTCTCACTTTTGACATTTTCTTCCCCTGGAGAGACAAGATAAAGTGCTGTCATAAATGGGTGACTTTTCTTGTCAAATGACAGATTTGATTCTCCATGGCAACCACAAATCAAGGTGCTAGTCTGAATTAAAGCTTCTCTTAAAAGGCGTCTTTATGTTTATAAAATGAATTTAAATTAAATGGGTATTAGGTACAGTTTTTTACCTCCATTTATTTATTGACTAAGGAGCTCTGTGCTGCGTGGAGCATATTTGCATTTTAAGGAAAGACAACATATTGTACTGGCAGATGCACAAACAAAGCAAGTTACAAGGTCATGCTACATATACTAGTTTACAGTACTATGAATGGTATACAGATGGACAGCAAGCAGTTAAGAGGTACTTAAATACTGGAAAAAGCACAAAAATTACCTAGAGAGTAACAGATGAAGGAAATCTCTCCTCATTTCATAACACTGCTTTCTTCCACACACAGTTAATAGAGAGTCATGTAATTGTCACAAACAGAATGCCAAAAGGGAAAAAAAATGTAAAAAATCAGATGCTTCCTCCTGTGCCCTTATGCAATCTTACTATAGAGCATGATACGCTCTTACAAATGGTTGTTACCATGACTTTCAAATACCCGAATTTATCCCAGATTTCTAACTTCAACTGCTCTAAAAATTCACTTTCTTGAGGTCACAACACATCTGAATTTCTTTATTCAGAAGATGAGTCAGTGGAGCCTCCTAGTTCCACAATTAACCTCCCTTATTACCTCTTTTTTTCAAAAAAAAAACCCTGAAACCCAGGGAACCTAAATTGCACTGTAATGCTCGCCTCATTCCATTTCCCCAAAGAAATGGGGAAATCTTTGCAGACATTAGACTTAAATTTTACCATATAGGTGAAGTCAAATATGTATTTTTACACACAAGAAAATACTTTCAAAAATACAGAGAACATTATTAAAGAAAAAAAAAATCAAAATACTGCAGGTTTGTCAGCCAATTCTCTCGGATACCAGAGTCAAGTGGCTCCATATTCACTGCCCTTGTAAGCTCTGCCAAATTTGATTTTAAGCTTCCTGAAGTTAAAGAAGGTTTATACAGTATTAACACGAGATCTTCTCACACATTTCTCAAGTTATTACACAGCCTTTTATCCAAAATCACAATTTTAAGCAGCGCAGGAAGGCTTCAGTTCAGCTTCAGAGGCAGAGATGGACAGAGGATGTCTTCATCCCGCTGCCGGGCTTTCTGCTCCGCTTCACCGCTGATTCCTTGGAGAAGGTGCAATCAAAGGGAGCCAGAAACTTGGAAAATCTCTTTACACCCCAGCTCTGCGCAGGATTTGGCCCCTGCACCCAGCAGCTTGGGGACAGCCCCCACCTTGCTGCTGTGGAGCAGCTCAGATGCAGCTTTTGGGGTCCTGAGCCTGGACCCATTCCCCAAATTACTGGCACCTGTGTGTAACCCAGAAATGTCCCAATCTCATATTGACAGCTTTTCAACCCAAATATCCCATCTTGGGAATTAGTGGGGAATAAGAGCCAGGCCTCTCTGAACCAGTGCATAAACATTGGCTACATAAAAATCAAAGGACACTTCGCTAATGTACTACTGTGTAAGTAACAGCCTCATTAAAATATGACTAATCTGTAGCAGAAATGTGCATTTTATGGGGTAAGCAATTGAATTTCTTACATTTTTATAGTGAGAAAAGAAAAAGAAAACCAGTCTACCTATTTCACTCATGCTGTAACCTGATCACAATGTTTATACATGCCCATCACAGCGCTATATAAATTAAGTCCCAAGAAAGGGTTTGAGAAAATAAAATATGGTTAACTTCAAACAACACCTCCAGCTCAACTCCTGAAAATCCTTGGCACTTCTTGCTACGCACTTCTGGACATTCTTGAGGTTCAGAGCCCGTCTCCTAGAGATCTAAATACTGAACTTTTAGGGGAAATTCCCTGAACTGCCACCATGCCCAGGGCTAACTGCACAGGGAACACATTCTCCAAGCTGTGTGGTAGGTACCAGAGTGTTGTCTGTTAATTGAAGAGATGGAGAGAGATGCCCACACCTCATGCTCAGGTCTTGTCTCCATCAGCAGCATCAAGGTGAAGCAAACCTGGTTAAGGCTGCTGGTCTGCTGTGTCTCTGCAGAAAACTGGGTGGTTTTCTGGGTCCTGATAGCATGGGTTTGCTAAATTAGCATGGAGCCCTGCAGCTGCTAAAATTGTTGTTCAAATTGTGTTTCAGAAATGCCACAGAACCTTGTGCCACGGTGGTGTTTGGGACATGCTGCAGCAAAACCAACAGCAGTTGTCCCCTTCAGCTCCAAGTGTTCCAAAAGTAAATATGGCACAGGCAGAAAAACCTTGGAAGTGCACAAATTTGGGGTTCTTAACCTTTTCTGGGGGTCACGGTAATGCTGGGGCTGCACCAAACCACTCGAAAACTGGTATTTTCCACTGTGGAGTAACTCCAGGTACAAACATGGATTTGTTACAGCAGTAATGCAAAAGAAGACAACTTGGTTTAAGTGCAGTAGTAAAGATATTTTTTCTCCTTTCTCTTCAAGGTCTCAGCCACTTGGTCAGTGGAAATACAGGGCTTTGATTAACCAACACCTGAAATTTAAAGCGGGGTGAGCTGATGATGTTAAGCCTTCTTTGTGCACTCCATGGGCATTTCTGAGCTGGCTTTTGGCAATTACATGAAATCCTCTCCTTAATTGTTGTGAAGCAGCACAGCTCACCTTTTGTATTATTTCTAATACATGGCATTTCATTTTATTGAGCATGATCTCAGAGCTGGCGATAGTCATAAATTTTACTACTTTAATAGTACATGTTATCTGACATTGCCTAACACTGAGCTTCAGGGCTTGAGACTGACCAGTCTTGACAGAGATGGATACTTAGCATAAGAGTTATAAAGGGAACAGCAGAGGCTTCAGTGATATTTTAAGCAGGCAAACTATGCAACATACTTTAAAAAGTGAAAAGACAACCAGGAAAATCTTTGGTTGGTAATCATAGTCAGGAAATGCCAGCAAACGTTTTGAGATGCAAGCTGAAAATGGGAAAGATGTTTAAAGCCAGCTTTGCTACCTTTAGCAGTGAACTATAAAGCTAATCACATATATTTTTGGGGTCCTTAATGTGGACCAGATGGAACTACACTGCACATAAATAAAAAACATTCTCTGGCTTGTGGGCTGGTTTGAATTTTATTTCATTGGAAAAATGTGGAAGACAAAGTCACCAAGTAGGTTTTAGTCTGAGTAAACCGTGAAGCAATTAACAGAGTTCCAAAAGGCATTTTCATCCATCAGAATCCCTACTGCCTTCTATAGTTTTCACATGGAAGTTATTTCAAATCAACTTGAGACCTCACCATGTCTACACCAACTAGGTTAGAGCAAGTTCAGGTGCAACACCTGCTCTTGAGCTCCTGGGTCCATCTTGGGGGACTCCACCTACACCCTGCTCAATCCTAAAAAAGATAAAAAAGCATTCTTCTCATCAGTTATTTTGTTAGAAATAATACTAATTAATTTGGGGAAATTTGATAACAAGCTGTGGAAATACTTGATGCAAACCTGCAAGGTAAATAAACTGAGGAGAATAATCTCGAATCTCTTTTTAAGTTATAAAATTATTTACTTGTTCTGATCTGAGCAAACATAAAAGAATACCTCTCCCAGGCTCCAGGCATTGTTACCATCAATTAACTAACAATTCCATAAACAATAAAAGTATTACAAAAACAGCAGCACATCCACACCTACACATTAGCACCAGTCAGCAAAAACCCCAACAAAAAACTACAAACAACACTTCCTACTCCTTAATTCCCAAAGGAAACTCCACCCCAGCTGCTGCAATCAAAAATACAGACTTAACAAAGTGCCTGCAAGGTTAAGTGGCAATTTTAGGTGTTACTTGGAACAGAAGTAAAACAATTTCAGACACAAGGGTGAGTGTAAGCTGAGAACTCCTCGAACACAGACTTCTCCCTAAATGACAATTTCTTGCAGAGAATGTGTTTTCAGCTTCAGGATGCTGAAAGGTGAATGGGTCTAGACGAAAAAAATAGAAAAAATTCCAGCTAGACCATGCATCACCGACTGACCCCAGAAGCACAGAGCTTCCTTGCAGCAGCACAGATGTTTTTGGCAGAGGGCTGTACGACCACCGCTCCATCACACATTGGACGTGCAGGGACAGCAGGAAAAAGGTATTCCAGCCTGCTTCCTGCCTGCCTCTTCTCCCTTCTGCAAGTCCACACTTGCCTCTTCCCACTGGTTTCCCAACTGCTCTCAGATGTCTGTGGGTCACCACGGCTCTGCCTTGGCACTCACACAACGCCTGTGAAATCCGGGGAGTCATGCAAACACACCTGAATATGCAACATCCCCTTTTCTGATTCATTCTGAACAGGTAGGAGCCATTTCAACCAGGATGGTGAACATCTCCATTCTTCACTTTGGAAAGTATTCACTAAAAGAAATCATCCTGACTTCTTGTTGCATCTCAGCTCCCCCACTGATGGTCCAAAGATCCCTAAATGCACGCAGACCATCACTGCAGGCAGTCACTGCTCCTGCCCTAAGTCAGACAAGCACTGAAGGGGGACAGTGCCAGCAACCTGCAGAAATGCAGGCTGGGCTGAATTATGCAAATATATCATGCATCTGGAAAATGGTGTTTTAAAGGACAGTTTCACTGTTCAGCTGACAGCAACCAGGCCCCTACCTGGTAGTTCTCCTCCTGAGTATCTTTCCTCTGTCAAGTTAATACTCTTCGCCCCCAGAAAACATTATGGAAAAATTCAACTGTCCCCTGGGAATTAATGTACATTGTTACAATAAGAGAACCAATTCAGTCTTCAAAACTGTGAAATACAAAGATTTTCATCCTGTTATAAGTCTAAGTTTCAATACAAACAGAGCTTTGAACCCTCCAAGATTTCCTTCCAAGAGCAAGTGACCCAGGGGAGGATCTCCTTCAACATATATGGAGTAACAAAGTAAAAAGTACTGACTATGACAGAGGAGGGTGATTTATGAGACACAAGCGCGGGGAAATAATTATTTACCTTCACAACAAGCAGCTTCTTCTTGGGTTTTTCACCATAAATGTAACTTTCTCCCAACAGCAACTTCTTAAAAGATGTTTGTCAACTTCTGTCATTCACAGACACACAACAAAGAAAAATGTATCTCTCTCTAATGAGATGCACAGCCAAGGACGGTTGTCAGCATCATAGCACCGCTGTTGTGACATGTATTTCATTTTATTTAATACATAACGGGGAAGCTGCTAAACCCAGCAGTCCAAGCAACATCCAAATAAGCATTAATAATGCGGTGAATAACTGATCATCACTAGATGGTTTTCAGCAAGATAAAGGGCTTTCCCTCCCCCTTTTAAAAATATCCTCAGAGTTGGAAAACAAAGAGGCAGAAGTTAAGACTGCTGCCTGCTGCCTCCCACGATGGGCACACATCTGCAAGTGCCAGCGTGCTCGTGGCTGAGCCCGTCCTCGTGCACCGCGGATTTCAGCACTGCAGGTGGAGCGGGGGGCTCAGGAAGAGCAATTAACGTAGATTTGGTTCCCATTTTTCAAGGTAGATGGCAAATTCAGTTTCAGAGACATGTACAAATCCGTGTGCAAAACCCACTGCGTAATACCAGGACATCTGTGTTTACAAAAGTAATCATTATTGTTTAATGCGTATTTTTTAGGCCATTTAACAAATAACTTTAGCTCTGATGAACATGGTGATTTTCATGATAGACTTAAAAGGAAAAAAAAAAAAAAGTTCACGAGAAATGTGGAGCTGCTAACATGTGCTAAGTATTAGGACAAGAAGCACAGATTAAGGGCACTGCTTTGACCTCACGTATTCTCACCCCCTGCACGCTCAGCCAGCACGGTCCAACAGGGAATTGTGGCTTGCTGCCTTGCATCAGAACCTGAAGTCATCCTTGTGCTGCCTCCTGCCCCAAACTTTGTGAACACATGCAACCAGGGAGTGCAGCACCCCATCCAACACCACAGGACTAAAATTCCGCTGTCTTGGGACCGACCCCACAGCCAGGGCTGCACCCACCCACAGCCCCCCTGAGTCAGTGAAGTGGACAGAGAGGTCCTCAAACCAACCCCAGCACCCTCACAGCCACGGGGAGATTCCCATCCCATCCCTATCCCTGCTTTACAACTGAACACCACCATCACCTCTGCCCCACTGCACCTCTCCAGTTGTGGGACTGAGCCCAGAGGGAACAAATTCCCGACCCTTGGGGCTCCAAGGGGAGCTGGAGGCAGGCAGGGCTGGCAGGCAGGGCTGGGGGAGCTCAGAGGAGGACTGAGCCCAGCTGAGACCCCGCTGCATGTTCAGTGATTATAAGATTAGTGTGTTTTTATTTAAAGTATTATCCGTTAACATCCCGTATTACAAAAGTAGCACAACAGTATCGACAGACTGTCAATATTAATAGGAGTGTCTAATGTTTTATCAATACTAATTTAATTTCTGTTATCTGCAGGCTGCAGGGCCTTTCTGAAGAAACAGAGGAGCAAGAATGAGAAAGCCAAAGCAGTGACATAACAGGAAAACGAGCCATTCCTTCAGCTTCTTGATCATTCAGTGGCACCCTGCTGTGAACACAGCTATCCTTGCTGCTTCTCTTGAGTAAAAACACCAAGAACAAAAACCACTGAGGTGTTTTTTCTTCCAGCAGAACCTCCACAGCTCTCTTTTTCTTTTTGGCCAGAAACCATCTTTGCAGAACAGTATTTTTCCTAACTACGTACACCCAAAATCTGTAAAATAAATGTGTCAGACAACAGCAATTACAGGTTCAATGAGCAACTCATCCTTACAACACAGGGCTGATTCACAAAGGGGAATTTCTTGACCAGTGAATGACCCAGTCTCATACAGACCTTAAAGGGTCACGTGGAAGATGCATATTTTTCATTTTACAGGCAAAATACTTATTTTTAGGATAAAACTTCTCTAAGACTTATATTTTAATGAGGTTCAGTAAGTGTCCCTAACAGTCCAGGGCAAGAAGACATGTTGTCAAGTCTGCCTGGAGTGGCAGTGCTGTAAGGGGTAAGAATTCCTTCCAGGGAGATGCTCAGCAAGACCCAGATCACAGCCCCACCCCTGCACTTCCCATCACTACTAACGCACTTTAAAAGAGAGAGGAAGACAGGTCCACAATGACAAAATGTCAAACTGAACAAAGTAATTGAGCTAATCATGTAAACATTCATTATTACTAATATTAAAATATCCTGTTTTGCATTTTCTTTTTGTGACAGAATGAGCAGTATCTAAGGACTCAGAATTATCATCCAAGAACTGAGTAAAAGAGGAAACTGTCTAAAATGAAGACACAGTATCAAAGAAGAATTTTTCTCTTGTTTTAGCACATGAATGATCCCAACTGTACTCGCTACAAAGCATTAAGTGGGAATGCAGGAGAAAAAATTCTTCTCCTTAAATATATTTCAAATAGGTGATTTATGGTTTTCAAACTGCGAAGGAGAGAAGTGGAAAAGAAGGTACTGGGGTAGGAAATTGGCTTCCCTCGTGATACTCCACGAGGTGTGACCAGTTCCCACAAATGGGTGAATCCTCCTTCCCTCATTAATGAGGCTGCAGATTTCCTGGTCCCCCCTGACTACCTGGAGCTCCCCCACCCCACCAGCAGCCATACCCTGAGATTTTATATCGCCGTGACAAATTTCAAAGAGTAATGATACCAAAAACTCCCCTGGGGATATGTCCAGAGGATGCTGAGCATGGGACAGCGACTCCAGGATGCCAGAGATGGGATGGGTGGGTGACAGACCCTGATGCTGGGCCACATTAGAACAAGAAGAAGCAATGTTTAAAATGGAGATGGGAATAAAAAAATCCACTTATGTTGCAATCAAAACGCTCACTTCTCTCCCCTGGCCTGTCTGCGCCTTCCCAAGTTCTCATTGAAACTTCCACATAAAATTCTGCCTTCAAACAGGTATTTGCTGCTACCCACGTCCCCTGCAGTCCCATGGATTAACATCAGTGGTTGTGGAAAGCCAGGACTGCCAGACTGTTTCCCAGATACACAGAAAAAAAGGAGGAGGGCAGAAAACAAGAGAAAACAGTCTGTGGCCTCTGAAAACCAGGGGACTGAGCTGCTCAACAAATCACTTCCAGGCAATTTGGGATGGAGTCAGAAAAATATCTTTGAAAGCAAAAAAACCGCTGAGGAAGGAGCAAGCAAGCAGTGTGAGGGGAGGAAACTGTGCCATGGGGAAACTAATCCAAGAGGAGTCCCATAAGTTGGAAAAGGCTAAGAATCCAAATGAGGAGTTATTGGACAAGGATTAGTGTAAGAGAGGTAGTTTCCTACTAGGAGATGTGATTTGAATGCCTCATGCACAGCCCAGCCAAGGACTTCAGAGGAGGCAACAGGAAGAAATTCCAAGGCACAGTGATGTAGGTTAGCCTGAGACTAAGAAAGCAAATTGAAGATGAGCTTCTGGGTCTAAGCACCCACCAGGGCAGCTCGAGGAATCTGCAGAAGAGAACAAACCTCTCCAGCCTGCCCATGGAGGTTTGCCTGTGTGTTTCAAGGCTCCAAACCTGGCACTTTTGGCGTTACACAGACAGCAGCAAAAACGTCAGCGGAGCCATTGGTTCCCATCTGCAGTTCAAGAGAGGGATCTGCCAGGCAGGAATCCTCCTTGCCAGTTATGTCTCTTACCTCGCTCAGCTCTTTGTGCTCGCTGTCTCCCTTGTCTACAGCCACCATTTCTGCAGCACTTCACCCTCCTCCACCTCTTCTCCCTGCACAGGAGGCAGCTCCGAAGGGAGCAGCAGCAGCCACAGCTCATAACTCGCCTAACGAGTGCCAGCCAGGAGTGATTTGTAGGCATCAAGTAGATTATTGTTTTTTGAGAGAGTGGAGAAGAAGAAGAGGGGCACAAGCTTAAGGTGTTGTTGATGAATGAAGATGAAAAGAAGGTTTCAGGGTGAGAAGTGTTTGTCTAGTGTGACCTAAACCGTTCAAACCTCATTTGATAGATGATGGACATTTATTCCCTGCTATGTGTCACTTCAAAGTCTGAGGTTTATATTAAACAAGAAGTCTTCTCCTCCTGAGTTGTTCGTCAGTTTTTCCCCGGAGTTCATCACACAGCACAACACTCGGAAACGTAATCACATTTAGTTTTTTAATAAAGTCATCTGGTCACTAGTAGTACATATTAGAAAATGCATTTTATTGTTTTTCATTATGTAATTGTGTGCTTCATTGCTTTTCATCTGTTTTCCCTTGCTGTGGGAGGAGGCATGGCCCCAGGAACACAATTTTTCTGGGGATGTTCTATGGACAGAATGAAACCAACACTCCTCAGTGCCACCACCCTTCCCTCCTCTCCACTCCAAACCAGCAAGAACCAGGTTCCCAATAAAGCTGAGGTATTTTCTGCTCTGAGGTAAGGCAAATCCAGCTTTTCTACCCCACAAGGCCCTACCTGGAGAAGCCATCAGCAAGAAATACTTAGAAGTAAGCACAGACATGAGACCCAGTCACAGCTTGAATCACAAAGAGATTTTTAAAGTCTTGCATTCAAGTCACCAGTGATACTTTCTCCCATGCCCAGACAAGGATGTCTTTTCGCTGGATCTGGGCTTGCAACCTTGTGAGAGTTGGTGTTTGGAAAGAAATTGTCTGTTATCATGAAATAACTTTTCCCCAAACACTAATGCACTAACAGTTTCGAACAGGGGTTCCTCCTGCTAAAAGATGTGATAATTCCATTATAAATGTTTACATTTCTATGCATTAAAAACAAATATAATACGCTAATAAATTACGGAAAAACTGTATTTGATGGGGTATGCTCCTGTTTAGTATTCACACAAAGCACTGCAGCACTTAATCACAGGGTAAATTTACTAATTTACTACATCTAGACCTTTAAATGTACCCCAGAAGTTTTTCTCAGCATTTGCTCACTAAGATTGCTTTCAATATCAGTTTTTGAGGAGTTCATTTTACTTAGATTCTCTATTAAGAAGAAAACACCATGGATTTACTGAAATCATATTTCTCCACCAGAGTGTTGATTCACCCAGAAGCAAAAAGCATTTCATGCTAGTCCTGGCCCCAAGCAAGGACATCCCCTCTCTCCTTTGTCCTACACAGGGAAAAAAAAAAAAAAAGAAAAAAACCAACACAAAACACTGCCTTTCATTTGAGATGTTCTGGTCTACCACACCCCAAAAACAGACCTTGTATTAGTGCCCTTCCTCTCCCATCAGCAGCAAATTTCCACTGCAGCCCTGCTAAGCCCTTGAAGACCCCACCCACAATATGTTCACCCAAGCTCAAAGTCAGAAGTTTGAGTTATGCTCCATCAAGTTGCTCCATCTCACTACACTTTTAGAGCTTAAAAAAAATTATCAGATTCTATTGAATTTCTCTCTACACAGCTGCATCTCTAATGAACCTCCATAAAAGTTAAAACTTATATTCGGTAATCATATGCAATTGAAACATCATAAAATGAGAAGTCAAGGAACTGTATGTGGGCTGCAATGACTTGTCTTATTGTATTCATTCCCTTAATAAATATATCTTAAAAATAACCTCGCAGTCACACATTTGCAATATAATATAAAAATAACACTGGATTCAAATTATTAAACAGGTAATTTAATAGAACAAGAATTGAAATGTAGGACAGTGTGCAACTTTATGCTATAGGAATAAGATGATTTTAGCCAACACAACTATTTTTCTTCTTTGCATTATTTCTGCATTTATAATACTACAACATCCACATAACCTTGACACTGTAGTCACCTTAGTAACAAACAAGTGTAACATTCACTTACAATTGAAATCCCAATAGGGTGTTTGATTCAAGTAAAACAAAAATCAGAGGCCCCTACTCTGCTGCTTTTTTCTTAGCCACATAGACATGGGCTAAAAGGATTTAAAAATAGATGTATTTGTACACTATTACATCTACAAAGCAGAACCATTTAATTTTAATGTAACGCTAAATGGAAACAAATATAACACCTTTAAAAGACACGATGCTAAAAAGAGAAGCAAATTATTTAAGTTCTGGACCAGCACAGCTTGGAGAATTCACACCAAGTAAAGGCCAGGTTTAAACCAGTCTTACAGCCAAGAGAAGGAGCTTTGCTGGGACATTGGACCAGCAGAAGTGGGTGTGCAGAGGACATCCTTCACTGTGCCCCCACAGCCCAGAACTGATGGGGATGACTATCCCTACCATGCCAAGCTTCTGCTTTGCATACCTGGTTTCATTTAAATTGGGCTGTTTTGCATGAAGGAAAAAGGGCAAAGGTCCCAGCAGTGTCCAGGAGGGCACTTTAAAGTGCTTGGTCATTGCTTAGTAATATCCAAGACCAGACACTACAAAGAAAGGTACAAGAAACACCTGAACTCAGAGTTTTCACCTCTGGAAACAGGACTTTCTGCCAACCCTTTGTTAGCTTTGTCCTAAAACAAGAAAATTTATACTCTTCCTAACTTGCAAGATTAAATAAAACTGCTCCTACTCAAGGTACCTGCAGATGTCTGCAATTACCTACAAACTTAAATTCTCTTGTTGTTTCACACCCAGTCCTTCAAAGCAGCCAGGATTTACAGTTCAACTGAATGATTATCTGTTAGAGGAACAAAAAAACATCTGAAGCCATCTATGCCTTTGCTCATGTTGGCCTGCTCTTTTCACAGCTCCAAAGGCAGGAACTTTGTGCTCCTGCAGAAGCTGCAGCCCATCAGCTCCAGAGCACCCAGCCACACATCCTCTGGTCAAGGGCTGCAATCTGCCAGGGCTCCATCCCACCCACCACGCTCTTGTGAAGACCCTGATGAGCATAATTCAATTAACATCACCTGAGAAGCCACTCCAGTGCAAATGAGAGGTGACAAGGAGCTGAGAGAGGAGGACACAGAACTGTTACTGCACATGGGGTTGAGCTGTCTGTGTCCAAGGGGTGATGGGGAGAGACAGAAATTCTGGAGAACTGAGACTCTTAGAAAGCTCTTCCCACCCTGCCGCTGGAAAAGCAAATTGGAGGCACAACCATGAGTTTATTGGGTTATTCTGTCATCAAGTGCTTTTCCTGCACGTCACCCAGGGAGCATCTGACAGAACATCACCTTGCTGGGAGCAGGGGATGCCCACGGGCCCCAGCAGCAGATCTGTGCCCAAAACAGCTGCAGGAGTGGGCTCCTTCTGCCGGTGGAAACAAGGACTCGGCTAAATGTGGAGAGCTACAAGTTTCTGCAACAACATGCAAGTCTCCAACATGTGGCCCGTAACGTAGCTGTTGCCATGGTAAAAAATTCATGTTTAGTGAAAAGTGTTAAATCTTGTATCATAAGTTAAATCAGCTGCCAAGACACATTTTCACAAGTAGGGGAATTTTTGTCTTTTCAGAATGGAATGTTTTTCAGTTGACATTGATTTTTCCCTAAAATAAGTCCCCCAGAAAGGAAGCCAATCACACGTGAGGCAGTCCAAGAGCTGAATTACTCTACTCCTTCTCTGAATCATCAACAAGTGTTGTGTGCTAGTGCATGTGTGTGTACAAATGCACTGTAGCTTCATAAATTCCATCCTCTTATACAAATCAGCAAGTTATGCAATTTATACAGAATATTAAACTAATGATTCCAGTAGAAACACCAACATTTCCTGTTTTGGGTGATGTGACTTCAACAACTCTTCTAACCAGGAACTATCTCAAAAATTATGTTCAACGTGCCCCAGACTTTTCACAAATACAAGACTGAGCCTGACTATACAGCTGTTTATGTAGGTCAAGGACAGAAACAGTAAGAGTGAATTTATTTGTTTTTATGTTTCTTGCTCAATATTTCAAAAGAGAACAACGGTTTCAGTACAACTTCAGAAAGAGAGTCAAGTCAGAATTACTGCAGAATTAGCAAAAAAACACAACAACAAAAACACAAACAAAAAAAATCTCAAAAAAAAACCACCCAAAAAAACCCCAACCACAAAAAACTTGTTACTTTTATTAATTTAAAAATCATTACAAGGAAATCTGGCTGTTAACAGTTCAAGACCATAGGTCCGCCTTGTCCTGAACTATTCAAATTTGGCTCATTCTAGCATCTTAGGGTTAATCTTCCATATTTACAACAAAATGCATTTCCAGTGAGGGGTTTTCCCACTGACACACCCAGGGAGGACTCAGCCCCAGAACAGAGGGGTCACTGCCCTGCTGGACAATGCAGAACTCTTGGACATCACTGAGTTTTCCTTTCCCACATCTCTCTCCAACAACCACAAGCTGGATTTCACCTTCATTGTGTCTTCTGCGGTGAGGACTTTGCCCAACAGATTCCTTTCTTTTTTACCTGCTTCCAAGTAGCAACAGCCAGCAGCCAGTCACATCCTTGTTTCTAAGTTAAGAAACACTTCTGATTCCTCCTCCTCTCTCTAATTATTGCTCCGCGATCGATTTGCCGTGCGCCATGCCAAATTCGCACCTTAGCTCCTCACCTCTAGTCAGTAAAACTCAAACTCTCCTCCCATCTTCTCCACAAAAGACATTTTCTAGCAAGCAAGCTCCTGCTTATGCTCTCTTGCCTCCCTCTCTCCCTCTTTCTCTCTCTCCTGAAACCAGCTCTTCAGAAAGGCTGGAGCATATTTAGCCCTCCCAGCTCTGTGCTTGTCTCTTTCTTTTATTTTACATGGTTCAGTGTTCACATTCTGCTCTCATTCTGCCTTCTCTCCTTCTTTCTCTGCCCCGGTGCTACAAAAAGACATCTTCTGTGACACCTTAAAGAGAAAAGGTCCCTGAATTAACGTGACTTGCACTGCGTGGTATTTTCAGACCGCCCATTTGCTAATGTTGCAAACACAATTAGGAAGTCAGGGAAAGAGCTTACAGGAGCAGATGAAAGCTGCAGAGATAAAATGGAAAGCTCTTACCTGCCAAGCTCTCAGGTTAGGGTTCTACGTTGCCCTCGGATCTAACAAAGCTATAAAAGAACCATTTTAAGGAGATGCACAGTTGCATTGCTGTAAATACCAAGCGTGGCTTTTTCCAGCCTCCTAAGGACCTGGATTTTTGCTTCCACAATTTGCAGGCTGTTAGCCATAGGTGGTTTAAATTCTTGGTATTAAAAAAAGCTCAGAGCATTACTGACAATTAAAAACAGCTTTTACACATGCACAATAATGCTTCTCATGCTTTAAAAAAAATAATATGCATATCCATATTACCATCATAATAAGTGCCACAGAGTGACATGATATGATTGAGTATAATGGTTCCTTTGGAGCCATTATGGTCGATCAGTAAATAATACACTTTTGAAATTGTCTAACTACATATTTACACTTGTCAACTCTCATACACTTCAGTGACAGAATTTAAAAGAAACACTGTAAAAAACTGTAAGAACATTAAACCACAAAAACATTATGCTGAAATAGTATTAAGGTTTGACTTAAACTCACAAAAACATGGAAATTTCAGGTTAAGGCAAAATCTCCCAAAGTGACACTGTCTTGAGCTCCCAGGCTGTGCCCAAGTGCCTGCAGTGATCCAGGAAAAGCAGGGATGAGGCAGGAGACCTTGGGGTTGTGGTGGTCCATGTGAGAACTGAGCCATTGTGGAGGGCTCTGGCCACCAATTTAATGAGAAATCTCATGGGTGAGAACCAGCCCACCAGCAGCAATTCAGCTGCTCAGCAGAACAGCATTTCATGATATTTTACATAAACAAAGCCTGGGCCTTTCTCTGTTTATTCAGATGAAATTCCCAATTAAGTTGAGACAAATTAGTCTTCATTTGTTTCAGAAGAGGCCCCATTGAGACACTGGGATTTTTCCCTAGCTGAAACACATGGAGAAAAACTTCAGGCTTCAACCCTAAAAAGGCATTGTCAAAAAAATATGTTAAACAAACATGACAGTGGATCATTAATATCCCAAAGATTCACTCCATGTGAGGAAAAAACAAGACTGGGAAGGAGAATGTTTTTTCAGCAGTGAAATAATGGGCTTGGTGATGTCTTTTTTAATTGATAATTTTGTGTCTCTTGTTCAGCTGTAGCCACTTTTGCTCCGAGCAGTGGTGACGGCAACTTTATTGGTTCCAGTAGAGCTCTGCTGAAAACAATAAGCATCAAGCTCCCCAGTGCCATCTGTCTTCCTGTGAGGGTCACATCCTGCTGCCCTGGAATCAAGGGGATATTGAATGCTTGGGAGGTGTCAAGAGCAGCCCCAGGCCCACGGCACCTCCTCTGCAACAAAAGGACCCCAAACACTTCAGATGCTCTGCACTGAAATCCTGAACCAGACCTTAAAAAGCAATGATGGATATTTTCCTAGAGCAAAGGTCTTCCTTTCATATATATCTGTATCTGTATCTATCTCCTTGCTCAGACTTATCTATTACCTGGCTTGTGAGAACAAAATCCATAAAGGCTTGGCAGGGCAGGCTCTTGAAGTTGTTTGAAGACACAACCACCACACCCCTGTCAAGAGGGAATTACAGCTCGGTTTTATAGTCAACTCTCCCCTCGACTGGCTGATGACAGAGCAGCCTCCCTCTACGCTCAGCATCTGGGATTTTACAGCCGCTGTATATAAATGGGATTTTCATGACAAACAACTCTATATTCGGTTTCCTTGTATATCCGAACGTGAGAACGATTCTTAAGGCTCTGCTGGGAAGAAGTATTAATGAAGACAAAGAGCACTTCAGGCTATTCCCCCCTGGAGCATTACCATGATGACAGTATAAAGACTTTGTCCTACACAAGTGCTTTAAGCCCACATCCCCCTCCCCAAGCAGCAGCCCAGGACCCCCCTGTGTGCCTGACCCTCCTCAGCATCCCACCACCCAAACCCACCTGACGAGGACAGGATCTGCCATCAGCTCGTAGAGCTTCCCCTGCTCTCTCATTTCACAAGGCCTCCCTGGAGATATTTGCTTTTGTCTAAATATTATAAACCAGGGTAAGACAAAGACTTAATAAACCCTGTTGCCTTTTCACTTTGTGCAGCGTCTGTCTCCTCTCACCCAACCTCGCGGCTCATGCAAATGTCAGAGCCAGAACAGTTTTTACGTCTCCTCGGGTCGCCCCACAGTGATACCAGCAAAGGTAAACAAACTACTGAAGTCTGGGTATTTTTATTTCAGATGGCATGTAAATCAGTGGATGAAAGCTGGGAATAAACTGGCAATATGAGGGCAGCTTATTTAAGTTTCCTCCCCCAGCTCAGTGTTCCCTCAATGTAATATAGCTGACATAACCCTACACTAAGGGAAAAAAAAGGAAAAACATAAAGAGATATAAATATTTTCTCCAAATTCAAAGACTCTTCCCTCAATATGTTTGGCCAACTCTTACAGAAAGAGAGAAGGATTTATTTCCCTACCAAAGGCAGAAATTTTCACGGGTAGGACATCCAGAGGGGACCCAGACACAGCCTCAAGTGCTCAGGATGGGCACAGGGTTCACTGTGGGACACCCCAATGAGGAGCCCAGTGCTTGGGATGGGCACAAGCTCCACAGGGGAGCAGCAGAACCTGGGATACAGAAAGTGCTCGCCTCCTGCTGTATCATGGACACCTCTTCTCAAACAACAGCCAGAGCACGAGCTTCCACCTGGGACTCAAATCAGAAAATGACTGGTCCTGTGTAGAGCTGAAAGCCCCTGGAAAGATGGGTTTTTAAGAGCAGGAGCTCCAGCTGCCACCTAATTATCTGACCAGTAGGTGCCCCAAACCCACAAGCTCCTCACACCATTATCTCCTGGCAGAAAGATGTTACGTGCTCCCACTCTTCCCTCTCTCCCTCCTTGTTTAAAGCTTTCTGGCTGCTGGGGAGGAAATGATTCTGCCTGGTTCTAACTTCCTCTCCATCACCTTTCTGTCTGTGAGGACTGGTGAGAGAATGTTTCCACTGCTCTTACACTTCCACATCATCCATTTCTGAGGCCCTTACAGGAAAAAAAAAGGCTGTCTCCCATCTCCTGCTGGTGATAGTTTTATCAGATAGTAGCACAAAGCAGTATGATCCTGTAAAGCTGTTACCAATACCCAGAGGTATCTGAACTTCAGCAGTGAGACAGATCATGCCTGCTGCCTTCACCCACCAATGGGCAAAACCTAAGCATGAAAGGGACCCGTCTGCTAAAGAGAATATCTGTACTTTAATCTACCATGAGCAGTTGTTTGGCTTCTCTGGTTTTCTGCATGCACATTGTATTTTTCTCTATTTTATTTTAAGTTAAAACCTGCTGAAATTTGATAGCTCCAGACACAACAGTGCCAAGGAAAATGAGCCTCTGGCTCCTAAGAGGGACTTCTTTCCATGCTGGCTTGACACATAAAATCTGCTTCCTCAATTATGTCTTCCCTCTTACCTAGACGTGACGGTGTGAAAACATAATAAAAGCTCTCAGAAAAGAGGTTCAGGTTGATAAAGTATTTTTCAGATCTCATAAATACTTTGATACCAAGATAGCCACTTGCATAGCCAGCTCTGCCCCTGTGCCACATTGCTGACTGCAGGTGCTCATGCCTCCCAAAGCACTCAATCTCCAACAGCCTAAAACCTGCCCTGAGCAATAAAAACAAAGCTGCTGCCACACAAAACTCCAGCTACAAGCCCCACTTTGCTCTGTTAGCACTCTGCATCCAAAGAGGTGCAAGTGCTTTACAAGAGTTTGTAGTACACACATCTGCAAACTCACAACTTCACACACCCCACAACATCTCTGCTGTGCCACTCCTGGTTCAAAATATCCCTTCAAGCATCCCAAGTAAAAACGAGGTGATTTTAATCATGCATTCACCACCTCTACCAAGCCAGGGTGAAGCCTTGCAGATAAAAGCTCTGCTCAGGACTTGAAGTTCACCAGTTTCCCAAAGCAACATCTTTTCCTGTTATGTGATTTATTGGAATAATAGATATTATTTGTATGATAAAACAGATTACTTGAAAAACTGTCCCAAGAAGAGTCAGGGCTTACTCTATTGCCACAACAAAAATGCTCTATTTGCTTTTCTAAATATAAGGCAATGAAAATTGCCACAAATTTGGTCAGGATAGAATTCTGCACTAAAGCCTTCAGTTTAGGTGTTAGAAGATTTTTTTTACTGAGAAGGCGTGAAAATCCCCCTTCTCCTGGTGATGAGAAATGCCCCCTGATGCCCCAGCTCCTCCAGGACATAGCCAAAGTCGAAATAATTTTCAAAACTAATATGTACACTGAGTAACATGGTTAACATCATCCAATGAATTTAGATCCACCTACACGGTATAAATATATCTAGATAAACTGTCACCTTCAGCAGAATTCATTAAAATAATGTTGTATCTTCCTTGTTAAATGTAATTTTTTTAATTGAAATTTAATCTTACTGCATTATTTGGTAGATTTTTAATTGACATTTGTAGTAATTAATTGGTAAGCATTACAGCTTTGTCTGAAGAATTTAAAACTAAATTTGACATCGAGATTGGCCAGCCACTGCTGTGAGGTGCCTGCTGGGAGCATTTCATCATCCTCCCAGCCCCTCCTGCTGATCAGAGGTGGGAGATGATGGTCTCTTTCTTACAGTCATGAATTACATTACTAATGTATTCCATTACCACCACGCAAATGTCATGTTAATTCCTGATCATCATCAAGTCATACAATGGTTTCCACGCTGGCACCCAGCCAATTAGCGGTGTGGAAAAATATTCCGCCAATTATATAACTTGAATTAGGTTAAGGACTCAAGAGAAAGCAAAATAAATGCTTTGAAAATACTTCTGAGATAAAATGTAAGTTGACACTGTCTTCATGTGCTATAGCCGATGTTATACAATCTGATAGGCAGCTGCCAACATTCATAACTGTTTATTAAATCTAGCCTCTCTTTATGGTGGCAGCTAAGATCTGTATTTTTACCAATATTAGGTTCATTGTGTTATGAAAAAAGACCAAAATACTTAGGAGCATTCACACCAGCTTATAAAACTTACATTATGTACTTTATTAAATTGTTAAAATTACTTCTTCTCTCCTCCCCCTGCCACAGAGAAAGTTCCACGGACAAAAAAGTTTCAGAAAAACCAAGTCTTTCTGGAGCCACTGATGCCACAAGGAGCAATGGAGATCCTGCAAGGACAGAAGTGACATCTCCAGGCTTCTGGCACCTCTCTGCCA
Source organism: Catharus ustulatus (assembly GCF_009819885.2). Taxonomy (NCBI): domain Eukaryota; kingdom Metazoa; phylum Chordata; class Aves; order Passeriformes; family Turdidae; genus Catharus; species Catharus ustulatus. The sequence continues at coordinate 4,055,985 of NC_046233.1, read as the reverse complement.
GGGGAATGCCAGGATGGGCTGCTGGAGCTCCCCCAACCCCACTGACACACATCTGGGTTAGCACAACCTGGGGAAACCCACCCCTGCTGCATGACAAACCCCTCTGCCTATTGCTCACAAGAAGCATCACATCTTTCTGTAACCAGGAGCCAGAGGGGAGGACTGAGGAGGAGAGGGACACTGTCACAAGGAAAGGTCCCCACAAATCCACGTGGGAAGGGCAGGGACACAGCAGGTCCCTGACGCGCCGAATGCTCGGTGTTCAGCGCCGCCGGCAGCACCACCAGGCTTTTAGTACCACCCCATTATTTTGATTTGTTCTGTTCTTAACTCAATTTATCCTACAAGCATGGTTATCTCCAATTTAAAAACGTACACAGCACCAGCTCCTCGACTTTAAAAATTTATAACTACGAGCAATTTGTTAAAACCTTTTACTGTATCTTTCTCATTTTCCGAGGTGCTGCAATGAGGCAATTCACTGTTCTGGCTGCTTACCCCAGATGACCTTTGCCTGCCATAAAATGGTATACAACTAAACGCCCTGCTTTAAATAAAACCCTTGCCTCTTCGAAAGGGCCCTACGTATTCAGTCAACACAATCAGCAGAAACCACATTTGGTTACTCAATAAGCTGGAAACCTTTAAGGCGGTGAATGAATTCCTGACATCACCAGGGACACTCGAGTGGGGAACAAGAGAGACCGCCGAGAAGTGGCTCTTGCTGCAGCCGGAGAAAGGATCACTCCTTTAAGCTGAACTCTCAAGGAAAACGAGAACAAAAACTGAATTAGCTCGACACGTACCCTCTGCAGTCAGCACATTGCTAGGCAACTTACCATCTCTTGATAGAATTATGGTGGAGGGCTGGTCGTACATCAGGGTTAAGATGAACACAAGCACCAGTTTGGGCCAACTGCTCCTTTCCAGTGGGAATGCTCAATGCTTGGTCATTTCCTATTATTATTCTGCAATATTTCCTAAGCACCTAGAGAGTCTAATGCATTCAGAAGGTATTTTAAAGCTATTATGTGACATGAAAATTTTAAGATAACTGGAAGTAAGTGAATTTTAGGAGGAATAGCGCGAATCTTTTTCTTTGTTCAAGCCGGCATTTGGAGGGAGTTAACAATCCTTCTTCTCATTGCTTTTATTTTTTAATGGTGAAGGTATCCAGAGGGCACGTTACTCCAGCACTTTGTCTTTACTCCAGATGCTGGTTGGCCACAGCTCCACACCTCCATAATTCAACCTGGTATTTCAAGTGGAAATACCACTTGGAAACACTCTGGTCCTTCTGTTTGTGACTAAGACCAGACCCAAGGGGCCATTCCAAGCAGTGCCACAGGGCTGTCACAGCACCCAGAGATGGCACACTTTAGGGCCTCGACCTTTAACAATACCTGGATATTGAGATTCCAACCCCAGGCATTATTTACATTTATTAAAGAGGCATTAAGTAAATGCACAGAGTGCTTTAAATCGAGGCATGAACCTTGCATATAACCCCACGTTTCCCATGCATACTTTATAGGCACAAAGAAATAATTAATTACCTAACCACCATGATTAAAATCAATTGATTCATATGCGACAGAGCAGTGGGAAATTTTTGCATGACTGGAGAAGTCTGGAATTGGTCCCTGTTTGGGGATCTCAGTCCTATCAGTGAGGTTGGTAATTCAGACATGAAGGAAATGGTAAGAATCCCTCTCCTCTATGCACACTTCAAGCTGCCATATGGGTTTATTCAACTGTTTACTATACCAGTCGGTAAAAACTGAACAGCTATTATAATCTTTGCTAAATGACATGGTAATTATGCTACCTCTGGAAAAAAAAAAAAAAAAGGAAACTTAACAAAAAAATAATCTCAATTCACTGATGTACGAATTTCTCAGGTTTTATAATCTCTGAATTGAAATGCACTTTCCAACACACAGAGGGATATTAAATATATAATAGAAACCTGAATATATTTAAAAAAACAATTTTTCCTCCCAATTCCTACACAATTTAATTATGCAGATTTCCTGGTTTGAAAGATTTCTTACACAGACTTTCCAGTTTTGCTGCAGAATGAGATGATTCTTGCTTTCCCAAACTAAATTGCCCCTCCTCTCACCTCAGTTATTGAGAGAGGCAATCAGGAGGAGACAGGTAAGATGAGTGGGCATGGAAAGCTCCCCATGCCAGGTTCCTGGGGGATGGGGACAGCTGGAAAAGGCTCAACCACCCCTTGCATGGCACAAAAGGGACCAGGGGGCTTCTCCTAGTGGGTAACCCCACCCAGAAAGGGGTGTCACTCCAGCATCCTCTCCAGCTTGATCAAAACAGGCTGTTCAAGTCTCTTTTCCTGGGTCCCCCAGGCTGGGCAGCAGCACCAAGGTGAAGCACAGACTGCAGGACAGCTCTCCTGTGTACCAGTGACACCATTTTGTCACTGGGATGCAAGTGCAGCAAACCCTGGAGTTAATTATCTGTTGGCAATGGCTCCTTTGAGAGTCCCTCATGTGACACATGATGGCAAGGAGACCTCTCCACGTCCATATTTAATCACAACTCGAACTGCCCACATAAGCTTGGTTTAGATCCTGTCTATCTGCAAGGATTCCGTTTTGGGCAGTAGCTTTGCCTGCATGACTGAACTCCAGTCTCACCACTAAAGACCTCACAGATCATAGGATTCAGGGGGGTGAAGAAAGAAAGAAAAGAAAGAAAGAGAAAAGAAAGAGACAGGAAAAAGAAAGAGAAAAGAAAGAGACAAGAAAGAGACAAGAAAAAGAAAGAGAAAAGAAAGAGAGAAGAAAAGAGAAGAAAAGAGAAGAGAAGAAAAGAGAAGAAAAGAGAAGAAAAGAAAAGAGAAAAGAAAAGAAAAGAAAAGAAAAGAAAAGAAAAGAAAAGAAAAGAAAAGAAAAGAAAAGAAAAGAAAAGAAAAGAAAAGAAAAGAAAAGAAAAGAAAAGAAAAGAAAAGAGAAAAAGAGAGAAAGAAAGAAAGAAAGAAAGAAAGAAAGAAAGAAAGAAAGAAAGAAAGAAAGAAAGAGAAAGAAAGAAAGAAAATGAGTGTTTTTTCTGTATAGGTAATAATTGATATTTCTGCTATTTCATGACAATGATGGTTGCTTTGGGTTTTTTAAGAACAGTGGTGATTTGCTTTAAAACAAAGACAATACAACCCCCCCACCACCACATTAAAAAGGAGAGGGAAAAAAAATGAGGGAAAGATAATTTGCATGAAAGAGTAAGTGAGAGTTATTGCAAACTCAGGCTTGACAACTCACCAGTTTTACTTGCAGGCATCACACATATCCATTCATGACTCAGGGCAAATACAGGAAAGGATTGGAACCCTTCTCATGGCAAATGTGTCTGGAAGCCGGAGTCACTCAGAAAAAATGTTCTCAGGAGACTGAAAGACAAAAACATGTTTTAAAATTTCACTCAGTGAGAATCATATCAAAGCCTATCGTTTTCCTTTGAAAGTAAAAGGTGGTTATAAATGCTGGAGCTTGGGGGAGCATTACAGAAACATGTCTATGTATCAAACTATCACATAGCAGACTCTATTTGGCTTTAAATAAAACCAAAACTTACAATATTAAGAAAGGTTTTTAGAGACAAATGCTTATTTCACATTTGCAACGTGCTCCTCCGACAGGAGAGCTTATGTTCCTTCTAAATACAAAAATGTGTCACCATCCAAATCCACATTCTGCCTGAAAACACTGTACTGAGCACAAAATCCAGATACTTTAACCTACTTTGCATTATCAAAATATAACACTCTCTGAATTTCTGAACTATTTACTCTCTGTCTTCACTCTCTGCATCCTGATAAAACCTTAATAAAATGTAGAATCTCTTGTTAGCATTAATCTTTCCTCTGAGATAAGGAAAAACACATATAAAAACTATTTGATGTTCAGGGTGGAAAGGCAAAATTTGCAAACATCAGTTAAGAAATACCAATTAGTATGTTTTTTTCCCCAGCTATTAGTAACACAGATTGAGCTTAAGCTTAGCTCAGAGGAAGCTGCTCCCTGTACAGATGAAACACCCATTTTACTAATAAGGGTATTTTAAAATAAGATGTATAATACCTTCACTGATAAAGCATCTGCACTGAGTAACAACTCATATTCAGAAACACAACCAGAGGTGTTCCCAGGGCTGTTCTGCATCACACCTGTGAAACCACATGGGATTTAAACAGCAGCTCTGGTGCCTGCCCAGAGTGGGCAAGGGCACACTCTGCCCTAATGAATGCACCAACACCTGGGAGAGCCTCTGCTCCCAGGACCTCTGCACAACAGGGACCTGCAGCACAAGCCCCAGGGGACAAAACAAACTTTGCAATAGAGAAAAACATCTTGAAAAACTCGAAGAAGAAAAAGTGTGAAAGCAAAAATCACCTGTGATGCTTCTGAGCCCTTCATTCCCCAATGCCCAAGGAGGGACTGCCCACCCCTCCCACATCACCAGCGCTCTGAGGGGCAAGTACTGCCATCCCCAAATTAACCTCATGGAGTTAATTATTTTGGCAGTCCACTGCAGCCTTCCTGAGGAACATCTGGAAGCTTCTGTCTCAGCAGCAACAGCATGAAATTTTGTGAGACGAAATCCAGGTACTTCTCTGGCCCTGGGGCTTTCTCCCGTTCTTTGCTGAATGCGCAACGGCTCAAAGATCACAAGGGTTCAGAAATCTAAATATAGGGATTATGTGACCCTATTACAAAACTGTGCTACACAATAAAAATAGATCCAAAAGGGGTTTTTAAACAGCATTTATGCTAAATGTTACTTCTTTCCCAGAGGCTCTGAAATACCTGCAAACCAAAAGTGACCTGCATCTTGCACTGGTTGTATTTTATTCATGAGGGACAGAGCACTTGAGAGAAGCAAAGGAGCAGTGTCAGAAACACATATCCGAGCCTTGCTTTATTGCTGTGCTTGATGACAGATATGCAGACGGGTTTGTAGCTGAGCAGAAAGCTGCATCTACATATGTTGGGACAAGATTTCTCCAGCTGACCTGCTGTACCACAGTATTCAACTAATCTTTGTCCATGACACATCTGTAGGGCAGGAAAGTATCATTAGCCCTTTTTAGAAGATGAGGAATTGATGCTCATTTTAGCTAATGCTTGCTCAAAAAAGTTAATGTTCAAGACTTTTGAAGCAAAATTATTGTCTAAATAATATATATGGTCTGCAGAAGATGAGGGTTACAGTGTACAGAAGCACTGTCCTTACCTGCAGATCACTCCTCACATCCTTCCTCAGCATAAGGAATGTCTTGGCACCTTTGTGCCAACAGATTTGGAAGCTGAGAGCTCCTACCAAAGGCTAAGAAGCAGTACAGGGAGGAGGCAAAGACATTCCATCCAGCTTGGCCTGAACTCTGACTGTGCACCTGGAAAAATGGATGCCTCTTACGCCATCAAAAACTGACCTCACTCCACAAAACATTTGTTCAGCCAGATTTCCCAAGAGAACAAAGCCTGCATGATCACCATGTACTTTCTGCACCCAGCCCCACCTGCATCTTTCAAATCCCTTGGATTAATGGGAGCAGAGAGCTCCCAAAGACACGAGTTCTCACAGAATTAACTCTGGGGCTTGCCCCACTGGTGGCCTCCAAACCCGCTGCATCAGCTCTGCCCCAGAGCCAGCTGGCTCCAGGCACAGCAGCAGCTCCAGGCTGAGCCCAGCACAGCATCAGCTCCAGGCTGAGCCCAGCACAGTAGCAGCTCCAGGATGAGCCCAGCTCAGCAGCAGCTCCAGGCTGAGCCCAGCACAGCAGCAGCTCCAGGCTGAGCCCAGCACAGCAGCAGCTCCAGGCTGAGCCCAGCTCAGCAGCAGCTCCAGAATGAGCCCAGCACAGCAGCAGCTCCAGGCTGAGCCCAGCACAGCAGCTGCTCCAGGCTGAGCCTAGCTCAGCAGCAGCTCCAGGCTGAGCCCAGCTCAGCAGCAGCTCCAGAATGAGCCCAGCTCAGCAGCAGCTCCAGGCTGAGCCCAGCACAGCAGCAGCTCCAGGCTGAGCCCAGCTCAGCAGCAGCTCCAGGATGAGCCCAGCTCAGCAGCAGCTCCAGGCTGAGCCCAGCACAACAGCAGCTCTAGGCTGAGCCCAGCTCAGCAGCAGCTCCAGGATGAGCCCAGCTCAGCAGCAGCTCCAGGATGAGCCCAGCTCAGCAGCAGATCCAGGCTGAGCCCAGCTCAGCAGCTCTAGGCTGAGCCCAGCTCAGCAGCAGCTCCAGGATGAGCCCAGCTCAGCAGCAGCTCCAGGATGAGCCCAGCTCAGCAGCAGCTCCAAGCTGAGCCCAGCTCAGCAGCAGCTCCAGGATGAGCCCAGCTCAGCAGCTGCCTGCCAGGAGGGAGCCCAGCACAGCCCAGGGTCACACAGGCAGCTCAGGCACTTCCATGGACCTCAGTGCTGGAGAACCTGAAGAAACACCCCATGTGCTGGGGGGAAGGGTGGAGAAGCAAGAGGAACAGATTATAGATTGGTTCTGATAAACTCAGGCCTTTAATGATCTACCCACACACTCGAGTTCGATCTGGCATTGACAAATTGAAGCTTTTAATGATGTGCCCACACATTTGAGTTGGCCACTCCTCTTCTACAACTTCCACAAAAATAGCATGCTGGGTTAAAGACACAGAAATTCTAATGCTGCTGCAACATGAGGAAAGCCCTTGATCAATTTTTGGCAAACCTTCTTCTCCAAAAGATTTTTTGACAAGCCCTCCAGCACAGCCCTCTAACACAGACCTTCTGCACTGCCCTGCTCCCATACAGATTCTTCGAAGGCTACAGCTCGATAAGGGGCAATGAGATGCAGCAGCTGTAGCATAACTGAAGTACAAAGTCAATCAAACCTTGAAACAGGAATCTGGGCTTCATTAATTCCAGCAATCACAACGTTTTTATTATCACTGTATTAATCAGAATAGGAAACCTATTAATCTGCCCCCAACAAAAATTAATCTTCGTAATATTGAGCAGATTTGAAAGACAAGTTTTAATATTTCACTATTTAAATCTCAGAGGAAGAGGCACACAGCTCAGATGATCAGGCAGATCACTGTGGACTTCATCTCATCAGCATCCTCACCTTTCCCTTTCTGTGCCCCTCCACCGTGGGGTCCAGCTGCTCCTGGGGCTTTTGAAGGAACCCATTTCCTACATTAAACTGCAGAACTGGCTGCAGTACCTGATGCACTGAAGTGTTGTCAAGAGTTTACACAGGAAAGGAACAGCACCACAGCCAGCAGTGCCTGGCTGGCACAGGCTGGAAGTGCCACCCATGCCAAGGGTTACCTGGGTGTGAGGGGATGTGTGATGTCCTGCACAGGGCAGGACACACCTGAGAGGCAGCAGAGGCATCCCTGCGTGCACAGGGGAATGGGAAGAGGTGCAGAGGGAGAACACAGCAAGCTGCAAAACAAGAAAACATCTGAAATTCCCGTGCTCCACCAGAGCGAGTCAGGGATTGCTACACAGATCTGGCCAGGTGAGTGCACCAACCCCCCAAAGCTGCAAACCATCCCCTAACACCACACAGGGCACCTGAACACAGCCCAGTTTAAAGGAGAATACAGGTAGCACAGAAATCCTTACAAAACGCTGGCAAGAAGCAGGATGAGTCAGAAAGGGGCTGAGGAAATAAAGATGAGTGACAAATGTGACTGAAAAAGGAGGAGAGCCATCCAAAGCATCTCCATGCCCTGCCTGGAGAGGGTGACATGGGTGAACACATGGCTGCAGTTCCTTTTGCTGCTCTTCCATCATCGTCCTGCTGTGGCCATCGCTGATGGACAGGTTATTTTGCTACTTGGCCAAATTTTCATTGAAGCAGCTTTCACCAACACATGAATACATCCACACATGCATCAACACACACCTCAGGACTGTATCTGGCACAATCCAGACCTGATCAAAGGCAGAACTTCAATCATCTCACGCACGACTCATGTCAGGCTGTTTACTGACTGCACTGGAACCACAGAACCCTGTTTTAGCTAATGATTTCTCAAAGCCATGTTGCACAAAAGAAAACAGGTTCAACTTGTACATCAGTGCCTAAGAGACTGCTCCAAAACAGACAACTGTATGAAAAGTTGTGCCCATGTATACATATATACAAAACTGTTTTTAAGTGACTGTTTTAAATTAGAATAAATCTGTGTTCCACCAATTAAGCTTTGAATGCACGGCTGATATCGCTCGCTATTTTAAACAAGCGGCATAATAAACGCAAAAATTCAAATATTTTAGAGAAAATACTTGGAGAGTTGAGACATTAATTTTGCCATATACAATCTGTTTCACAGGGATTTAAAAAGCTTTATTGCCACCCTGGGTACATTGGAATAAAGATAAAACACCATCCTTTCCTATTTACATATTAAAAAATACGTGCCTTCTTGGTACAGATTACCAGGCTTGCTGATACATGACTCTCTTAAAAACAATACAGCCTGTCTAGAAAATCCAAAGCCCCAAACCAGAAGTGTCCTTGCACTCTAACAGGTTCCAAATGGAAATAAAATGTACTGCTGGCTTGTTTATCCTCCCCTCTGGCGAGTGTCCTCGGGGAGTGAGGCAGAGGAGCTCCCCAGGGCTCTGCCTTAACCATGGAGCTGTTTATCAGCCACCAGAACCTGCAGCAAAATAAAGGGAGTAAGATCAGACAGGAAAGCCTTGGGATCTCAGGATGTCTACATCCAGGTGGGAAAAAAAAAAAAAAGAAAAAAAGAAACAAAAAAACCAAACAACTACCAAATCCCAATCGAACAAAATATAACCCCCCCAAAAAACTAACATCCTTATTCTTATTTCTGCCTAATATATTTTGATTGCAGCTTGAGATGATCAGCCAAAATGTTTCAATACAGACAATTTTTTCTCCAAAATAAATAACCTTTTTCCTTTACCCCCCCTTTTTTCCTCTTCTTTTCCCCCTTTAAATAAAATGCATTAGAAACACATGTCCAAAGCATCCCTAAAAAGACCACAAAGTCTGCTTGCAAGGGGAACCTCATTGCACCGAGTGGTAACATTTGTTCTCCCCTTTCAGCTGGGATCCACCTCAACTTTTTGATGTTGGTTGGAGCTTTTATTTGCAAATAGAGCAGAGCTGCCTGGGATGGAGGGCTCCTCGGGAGCATGCCATGTGGCCTGCACAGATGTTCCTTTTATTCCTGTGTCCCACAAGGCTCCGAGGCTCGCCCGTGTTAAACAGATTACGCAAGTAGAACACTTGATTTTGCATGTCCCCCTTTTTTTCCAACAGTTGTCTAATTTACTCAACTCATTCTGCCCCCTCCTTGTCCCTCACAATCGCTATAGAAAACACAGAAAAATGCAGCTGAAGCAAGGAAGTTTTTTCCTCCAGGAGCAGAATATACAGGAATGCTCAGCATCTGCAAACAAGGCAGAAATGCAGAAGAACAAAAGTTATTGGGACAGTAAAGTAATCAGCTCATTAGTCAGGCTGTGCTAAAGAAACTTCATTATGTCCCAGCAGCACCAGTTGCTACAAGTAGCATAATCTCTCACCCTTATTTATATGTCCAAATGAGAAGTGAACTTTTTAAAAAAAATGGAGAAAAAAAAAGAAAAAAAAAAGGAAAAAATCTAACACCAATTATGGGTGCTAAGCATTCGAAAATCCTTGAAAATCTGGCCTTCAACTCAGTCACAAAGAAGGGGCTTAATTTCCCGGCTGTCAGGCATCCCAATCAACAACTGAAGTCAATGGGATCTACACAGCACCTTATTAAAAAAAAAAAAAAACAACAGAGCCTAAGACGCCCATTAAGGAACTGCAAGCTACAGGGAGAGAACCTCGCTGCTGAATCCAGCAGCAATACACAGCTTTGTGCACCAGCCACTTTGCTCTCATGCTTAATTTGATTAATCATTTTGGTATTATCCCCAATTAGAAAAGTGTCTAACAAGAAAAAAAATAAATTTTAAAAAAAATGGTTTAAGCCTAAGGAACGGCAGCTACTGAACACGCAATGACTTGGGACTTCTGGCATTTACCAAGGATACAAAATTGAAACTAAAAATTGCGGACAAATACAAAGGCACGGGTGTTTCATCCAGACTGCGGATTATGAATTTTTTTTTTTTTTTAATAAACTGAAACCGAATTCCAGATGTTGAAAGTTGGGAAGTAAAAACTGCTTTAGCTGTAAAAACACAGAAAGGTGAGACAAAAAATTCTGCTGAAATATAATGAATCTTAGGGATGAAAGCAAACCCCCTCACCAGGAGAGGGCTGGGACAGGGATTTTTGCACTCTGTGAGCCAAGCCAGGTAGTGGCACAGGGGTTTGCCCTGAGTTTCCTTTTAATAATGGACAGAGTAGAGCAGGAATCCCTGGGAACTCCTGCAGCAGGAAGGGGAACAAACCTGCCCTGCAGTTCTGCTGTGCTGTGAACAGAACCCACGGGACCTGCTGGCACCCAGAGCTGGCTCCTCGCAGCCCACGGGTGGCACTGGCAACTCCACCTGTGCAGCAACACCAGGGCACTTGTGGATGCCATGGACACAAACAGTACATCCCAAAAAGACACACAAACCCACCTTTTCTTCCACCAAATCACCCTGACACAGCAGAGCCACATCTGAGGCTCCGCAGTCCCTGAGCATCCAAATACAATCCAAATTCGGACCTGCATGACTAGTTCTCGGTTTCTTTTATGGGCTTGATCACCACCAACACTCAGGGATTTTGAAAGCAGAATTCAAGGCAGTAATTTGAGATCACTGGTTTCACCTCTGTTTCCATCACAGCATCCACAATGCTACGGATGAACACAGAACATTCAGAGTATCCCACAGCATCCCACCATCTCCTTCCCAGAAGTGACTGAGTCTCACCCTAAAATTCAGGAACAGCAGCAAATGTTTGGATTCTGATAAGAAGGGGAATATTCATCAGCATACTTCACTAGTGATGCAGTCACAACTTGCAAACTTAGTCACAGAAATATGACTGAACTTGTCTGCTACCACACAACAAAGTACCGTCTAGTGGTTAAAATCGGAGGACATGATTCAGGAATGCAAGCCTTTTCAAAGAAGAACTAAAACACATGATTAAGTGCTGTTGAAGTCAATAGGCTGATTCAGAGACCAACTTCTGGAGCGATGGATAATACTCCCCACATTGCCATATGGCTCTCAGTCAAACTTCCTAGAAGCATTTGCTAATACCAGGTTCCACCACAGCTTTTGGGAGGCCTGCTTTTCTTTTGCCCTTTTTTCACCCCCCCTTTCTTTTTTTAAACCTATGTCTGGGATAATTTTCACCCACTATGAAGAACCTCCAGGCTCTCACTGACTGAGAGTATGTGCAGCCGTGATTACAGCAGGGTGGTGCAGATTCATGCAACAATAGTCTCAAACGCAAAGTTATCTATATATAAATGAATGCAAGAACGCTTTATATAAATATATGCTATATAAAATAATAAATGCAAATCTGTTATAATCCAAAGGCACTTTTTGTGGTGTTTAGTGAAATGCACAGAGATGAAATCCAGCACAAGCCTCTTGGCCAGACAAGGGATCTTTGCAAACAATCCCAATCCCACCTCAGAACTCCCGAACTAGCTTCCTTTACGACTTGCAAATATTTCACTTCTCTGCCAGCTCCCCGCTCTCTGCTGCACTAAAACGTTCTGTGGCAGGTTTGCTACTCTGCTGATGTAAATTGTGCACAGACAGCAGCCCCTTGTCACAGCTGCCTGCAGGGTGGTGACACCAGCACGGCCACCACGTCCGACCCCAGAGGCAGCAAACCTCATCCCAGAGTCACCCAATTTCCTGGGAACACCATCCAACAGCTCCTCCTGCTCCCCAGTCTTCCCCAGTGCTGCCAACACAAACACACAGCCCAAACCTTTTAGCAGGATAAATGGATACACAGCAGTGCTCCAGCTACATTTACAGCAACTCGGTTACAGTTTGTATTTGTATTTATGGGATGGGAAATGAAGGGGAAGACCACTGGCAGAGCCACCCACTGACTTTCATGCCCTCCCCCCTGCACACGATTGAAATATTCACTAATTCTGCACATTTCCTAATCCTTGAAAAGGTTGAGAACTTACTCTTTAGGTTTAGTTGCGGAAAAGAAGAAATAAAACAAAAGCCCAAGGAATTCTTGCTGGCTTTTTGAAACACTTCACAGATAAGGCGTAACATCATTTTTAAGCAGTTTGAAAACACCCTGTTACTGCCTACAATTAAATAAATGTAATCACAGCCTAAGCTGGCCCTCCCGGCCATCTGTCTTTAAGGCAATGGGGAAAGAAGAGGCGCTACAACGTGCAGTACTTTTTCTGGCTTTTAAAGTGTTTCTCCTTATTCAATATCTAAATTAAATCAAATGGAGTATACTAAGTAAGCCCATAAGACACAGCGCATGATGCAAGAGTCTTAAAATCCTTATCTACTGAGCACTCCAGCTTAAAGGCTGATGTTTTATGTTCCCCTGCAGCGCACGGGGATCCTGCTGGCTTGGCCAGACTAGGAAAATAAGCTTTGAATGACCAAATGCAACTGCAACTCAAAAAGTAGGAACCAAACCAGACACAACAAACCACAGAGCAGCCGCCCCAGCCCGGCCTGGGCTCACCCAGCACTGCCATTCCCTCCCGGCAGCGACCGACTTCACCTTCCCGGGCTGCTGATAAGATGCTCAGGATCCCAAACCCGTGAGTGGGGCCGTTAATCACCAGGTTTTCAGCCCAGGATGCTCAGGGTGGGGAAGGCAAGGAGTCGGCGTGCGCTGGCGGAGGCACAGATGCACGGAGTTGTGCAAATCTGATGAATTCCAAAGTTATGAATTCCCCGAGTTTCAGCGGTTCTGAAGATGCCCGCGAGCCAAAACCCGCAGTCCTGTCTGGATGCTCTCCCCACAGGTCCTGGGGCAGGGGATCCCACCCCACCACACACCCCCAGGCCCCATGGGCAGGATATTTTGGGTCGTTTTCTGCCCATGAGCATCCTGCAGACAGCTCACAGGACAGTCATTCCCTGATGCTGTTTCCTCTTTATTCCAGTGTACCCAGCGTGGCAATAATGCTTTTTAAATCCCTGTGAAACATACTGTATATGGCAAAATTAATGTCTAAATTAATGTCTCAACTCTCCAAGCATTTTCTCTGAAATACTTGATTTTTTTTGTTTATTATGCTGTGTGTTTAAAATAGCAAGCAGTATCAGTTGTGCATTCAAAGTTTAATTGGTGGGACACAGATTTATTCTAATTTGGAACAGCTACTTAAAAGCAGTTTTGTACACATGGGCACAACTTTTCCTGATCTCACTGATCCTGGGAAAGAAATGGGTGTTCCTCCAGGCTCATGGATCTGAATTTAACCCCCATGGCAGAAGCAGGGAGCACCAAGTAGTGCAGGGCCTATAAATACCAACTATCAGTAACATGCAAATAAAACCAGAGTTCATGTCCAACTCCACCATCTATCCTCCAAGTTTGTATGTGTTTCTCTCCTGAATGCATGTCATCACAGTATAACTACACATGAAACATCATTTTACTTATTTAATAAAAGGGATATTCACCACAAGTAAGAGTTAAGCAGCTCAAATATTAAAACAGGAATAAAACTTGCTGATATCAATGGTATAAATTAATATTAGTAGTTGATTAAGTCCAGCTGTTTTCTCAGACTTTTATTCAGTCAGACTGAGACTTTTTCACTAATTTGTGTTACTAAATAATATAACTGACTAAAGTCCTTAACTCTACTAGATCAATCGCTTTAGGTTTTATTGTTAACTCATCTGCCCTACATTTGGCATACCTGCCCACAGGAAAAAACCACACATTGTACTTTATTTCCTCCACAGAAAAGCTCTGTAATTTCCACCACATCTACTAAGTATGTTTGGAGGTCAAACTTCAGATCTCTTCCTCTGGGCTTTTTTTCCCCCTTGTTACATTTCAATTTATAAGCGCCAGAAAACGGTTTCAAAAATGAAGGGAAAAAAAAAACCAAAACCAACACTTTCCAAGCAGAAAAAAAAATCGTATTTCCTCTGGACCAGACATCACAGCTTGAAAAGGAAGAAAGGGAGAAGAAAAAAGAGTGAGCCAGTTCATGCTGCAGAGCTGGAGCTGTGACGACAGCACTGGGACATCCTCAAATCCACACAGCATTCCAATAATGCAGAGCAAAGCACTGCCACCAGTGCAGCCAGTCCAGGGCCATCCCAACCCTATGCACAGAATGCATCTATTTGTGATGAAGAGATAAGCTGAATTTTAAACTGTGGTGGTTGTTTTTTAAATCTTCTAAAATCAACAGGAACTCGGCACACAGCTCTCCAGCAGCACTTGGAAAAATTGAGTTCACAGCACTGAGGGCACAGAGGGGAAGCCTGGCCTTAGCCAACATCCTTTGGCATGAAGAGATTGCCTGACATCAGCAGAAAGGATCAAACCACGCTCAGAGAAGTTCCTTAGAGACGCAATATAAAAAAACCAAGTAATATTAAAATAATAGTGACTTATTCACACTAATAAGGGCTAAGGAGGACAGAGAGGGAGGGGAAAAAAAAGAAAAAAGACACCAGCCTACAGCAGCAGTCAAAAAGAAAAAAAGTAATTTCAGAGCCCAAACCAATGGAATTTTTAAAAAAATTAAAACAATTTCATAAAACAACACCACTACAAGCCACCCAAAGCAGCAAGAAGGCATTTTTACCATTTCAATCAATTACAAAGCTGATACACTAACTTAAAGGATTAAGAGAAAATAAGATATGTGGGACGGCAATCTGAATGCCAAGTTTTACCCATGTGAGCTCAGTTATAAATGCTTGGAAAATGTGATTCCCTAACTGAGAAATAGCAGCTGTAGCATTCAAAGGTACTTCAGTAATTACTGGAATGCTTGCTGAAAAACTAGACAGAAGCTAACATCTTACTTACATTAAATACACATTCACCACAAATTAAAAGAGCCACAGAAAAGGGAAAAAAAATAAAAAGAACAAAAAATAACAAAACCAGAAAACAATCAGGAGAGCAGATGTTCAAAAAAAAAGAATGGGGAGAAATGACAAGAGAAGGCCAGATGCTCATTTCTGGTGGTTGTCACAGTGCAGTGAAGGTACCCCACACCACCAGCCTGCTCAAGTCACCAGAGCTCAACAGCCAAGGGGAGTCAGATTGTCACCTCTACATCTGTAAGTGGTAATTTCATCCCAGATACTGCAATAACACACTGCCTTAAAATCTCCGAAATGCTGCCTAGTCATCTGAGACAGGAGTAAAACAAGCAGCAACGCCAAGTGGAGTTGTCTGCTACTGCCTGAGGGACTCCTGGGTTTAGCAGCCGGGCTGGCATAAGGATTGTATTATCGAGGAGTGCCCTGCGCTGCTTTATTAAGTGCCAGTGAAGTGTCTATTGCACTCAGTGCCTGGGAAATACAGTGAGAAACGCCAACCACCAACCACCAAACTACAAATTAAGCTGCTTGACCAATCTGCACTCATTATCAGCCGCTGGTCCCTGGAAATAAATCGCTCTGGAAGCAAGGGGCTGGTGACGTTAGCAGAGACGGGGGAGAGAACCTCTCTGCAGCGAACAGAAAGCCCCAGGACACGCTGGTAGGAGCAGCCAGTCCACACCCAGGCTTTGGAAGGAGGTACCCGAGGAGAAGTTATCTGCAAAATGTGCATCACACTCTCCTGGCTCTCTTCACACCTCCCCCTTCGCATCCCCACTCCCATGCACCTTCGCGTCTATTCCCACACTTCTCTCGCTACCCACATCCTGAACATATTTATGTTGTAAACATCCATTTGGAAGCACTTGGCGAGCCTGTGGCACACAGGAGGATGTTGCTCTGAGCTTCAGGAGGCAGCCAGCTCGCCATGACCCCTCTGCCTCTCCCACTGCACAGGAGGGGAAAGAATCACTTGGCCCTCACACTTATCTTTTATCCACTCAGGATCCAGATTATTGCCTAATAAAACTTCACGGCAAAGCTATCAAAAATTAAAGGGATATCTCCCTTCCTACATAATGATTTGTCACAAGCCAGACCTAAATCAGGATTGATGAGGTTCATGGTGCCTTCCTTCTTTTTTTTTTTTTTTAATTTGGCAGAATTTCCTGATTTTTTTTTTTTGCAGCCTTTCTCACTCCTTACTGACACAGAATTTCTCCTTCAGTGCTCCAGACCTTACTTCTTTATCAAGATGAAGTAAGAGGCGAAAGGCAGCTGAGCCAGCAGAAATGTTCCCACTGTCCTTCAGGAAACAGAGAAGAGTCCAAGTAGTTGGTATGATTCAGAACTAGTGGTAGAAAAAGGACAAACCAGATTACAGCAACAGAGGACTCCATCCAAAACCTGCATCCAAAGAGACTCCTGCTAACATATGGTGGAAATGTGACTTTTTGCAAATATCCTCCGCAGAAGCCAATTCCTCTCCTCCACCCAAGCCACATCCAATAGCTCTAGTAGAGCGAGCTGTTACTTACACGTATTAGTCAGGATAGGCATCAGCCATGATACCAATTTTAATCCATCTAGCTAATGAGGAATCTGCCATCTAGTTAAAATGCTCAGACCCTCCAGAGAAATTAAAATCCACCTATTTAGGCTCCTGTCTCGCTGAGCACTGCCCATCCCAGAGCACGGTGGCTGCTTTTCCCATCATCGTGTCCCGTGCTCCCTCCGCAGCACCAGCACTGCTCAGCTCCACCAATACAAAGGAGAAGCACCTGAAGCAGAATTGCACTGAAAAGACAGAACTTGGAAAGAATGCGTTAGCAACTTCAATCCAAATATAAAATGCATTTAAAGGTCATAATTTGCATAACTACATCTCATGTTTTTTTGTTGTGCGGGGTTGTTTTTTTTTTTTTCTTCTTTTTTAAATTGCTCTATCCTGGAAGGTGCAGAGCGTCACTGCTTCTCATTTAAAGTTTTGACAACTCTTAGGGCTGCTCAGTGCTTGGTAGTAGCAGCTCTGCAAGGCCTCCTAGGACCACACTAACAGGTACAGAGCATTAATATAAAAATATTTTTCAACACTCAGATAAATGGAAGGAGACACACAGCACCGTTATCACATGGTTGGGCTGACAGAGAAGTTTCACTTTCTTGTGATGCAGTCTTGATAGTGGATTCAGAAAAGCAACAAGATGCAACCAGTCGTAACAGGAAAAGCTCAAAGTGCCACAAAATGCCCCAACAACTGTCATAGGTTTTTTTAATCCTTTTGTTCACTTGGATCAACAGCTGCTCCAATCTGCATCCTACAAGGATGCTACACTGATCCCCTAAACCTTCATCCCCAGACCCAGTCCCATGAGAAGTGTCATATTTTCCTTGAAAGGATTGTAACTGGAAGAGTAGCAGGTATGAGGAATGCCCTCTTCAACCAAAATGAAAATCAGAGATGCTGGAACATTCAGCTCTTGCTTCCTGCACGAAATTAATTATAACGGCCAATCTGTGCTGCTGCTTAGTCTGCAGGGGAAAAGATGAAATAGCTAAATTGATATCACGGCAAAGGAAGGGCTCATCACAGCAATGTCTGAGGCTGAAGTGGAATTCAGCCTTTGCCTGAGCTACAGAACAGAGCTCCAGAGATGGCTGAAAACTGTGGCTACAAGCCTGCAGCTCCCCCAGCTTGTATAAATGTGCTTGCAGAGATCAATGTGCTCAGCACTGGGTTCAGAGGCTGAATGCAGCTCTATCACCATTAGCACCTGACTGACGATTGACACAAACCACACACCACCTACAAAGGCACTGCACAGACCCAAGTGTCTGGGAAATGCAGGCTTCCCCAAAACCCTCTGTAACATCTCCGACGTTTTCCTACATTAAAAAAAAAAACAACAAAAAACAAAACAAGATCAAGGTTGCAGTATCTGTGTTAAATTCATTTCCACGGCATCTGCTTGCATTCCTTTTGAAAGTTAAGAAATATTCTGTTTATTCCGGATTGGGCACAAGATCTTTCTCCCAAAAGCGAGTTCCTCCCAGTGTGTGATCCAGCATCCAACCACTAACCTATCTTTGCCATGTTCACCACTAAACCATGTCCCTAAGCACCACATCCACACATTTTCTAAACACTTCCAGGGATGGCGACTCTATCACCTCTTCAGGCACACTGTTCAGTGCCTGACCATCCTTTCAGGGAAGAAACTTTTCATAATATTCAAATTACACTTCCCTGGCACAAGCTGACGCTGTTTGCTCTTTCCCTGATGCACTTTTCTATAACCATCAACCCTAAAACACACACTTGGTAAGAACTGCTGCCTTCCCAGCACTGACCCCAGCAGCCTCCCCACCCTGCTGGCTCCGAGGGAAGGAGGCTGAAGCTCCCCACTCCTGCTTCTGCTTACCAGGGATCTTTGCAGGCCCCAGGATGAGAGATGGCTCCATCCAGTGAAACAGCATTAAGTGAGAATGGGAGCAGGGACAGTCCAAACTCACCAGAGCGTTCTGGCAGGAGCAGATCCACTCACAGCCTCAGGCATAGTGAGGAAAACTCACAGGTTCCCTTCGCTGCAAGGCGTGCTTTGCTGTGCGCTCTTGTTTGTTTGTTTTGAAATATTCTGGCAGTGGAAACAGAGTCACTGTTTTGTTTTTCTCCCCCACATATGCTATATAATTTTGTCTCTAGCACTCGCTTCTTGCTTACTCAGTTGCCTATAGTCTGCCTCTCTCAGAGGAACGCTAGCTGTGTTTGTCCCCAAACTGTATCCTGATCCAACTGCTTTGTGTCATCCCACCAGCCCAGCTCAGGGAGCAACAATCAAAATATTTGTGCTAGGATGCAATGCAGAGAGATGGGCATGTAAGTAATTTCAGAGCAAAGCTGACCCACAAGGCTGAAGGGTGTGCAGAAGTGTTTTGGCTACTGAACTCAGGAAACACGACATGAAAAGAGGGAGTAGTGCTACAAACAATACCAAGGCTTTGTTTGTGCCAGATACACTGCTAAGAAAATATCACATTTCAGCTACACAACACAGCCAGCCCCCCTGAAAATGACTGCACAATATGACCACGCTTCCAGCAACATTGAAATATGGCAATAAATTAATACAGGACATCCCAACTGGCCATGGGTCGCAGTCATCAACAAGTAGGTCAAACTAATTCTGGAAGGCTGTGAGAGGCACATAAAATAGTGTGTGGCAGCAGTCCGAGGCAGGGATGAAGCAATCCCCACTTCAGCTCATCCAAAAGCACTGACACAAGCCCAGGTGCCAGAGGGATCCAGGACCAAGCCATTCCCAGTCTACGCAACTCGCCTGCCATCTCTGCAAGTTACAATTAACTTCCCAGACAAAACGCAAATACATTAAAAAAATACCCAAGCCAATTAAGACACAAGTGTTTAAAGACATGAGTAGTAATTACAAATGCATTATTCATACCTAATTTACAAGATGAACTTCTTTCAGTAAAATATTAAACTGTTTACATGCATTCAGGAAGACAATTTCCCAACCCCGCGCGTCCTGCTCTGGAGCGGTGACTATTGCTATGCAACAACTCCACGGACTTACAGTGTACACTATGGAGTAATCAGAAAATGTTTGACCTCAGATATCTACTTGACCCCACAGAAATGCAGACTCGCTCGCTATAAAATCCTAAACAATGGGGCAGACAAGGTCAGAGGGTCAAAGCAAGTATTAACAGGTCATTGTGCAACCCACTTGGGAGCAATTACTTCTGGTCACGGCTAAGTGGACACTTGATTGAATACCACTAAGACAGCTCACATCCCACAGATAACAATCCTCACAGCGATTAAGAATTAAAGCCCCCATGATTCAGCCTTTATTACTCAAATGAACCTAACTATTCCATAAAAAACTCTTGGTATATGCATGATGCAAGGTCTAAATTGAAATGCCACCTCATTAAACAATAATATCTAATTTTATCTAAATGAATTTTCATGAAAGTACGCCACACAGCTCAGGAATTTTTAAAATGAATTATCACAAGTGATACATAATTTCACCAAAACTGCTGCAGGAAAAAAAAAATTAGCTTCAGGGATGAAAGGGAAACATCTATGCTGAATGAAAATTGCACTTCTTTCTGCAAGCAGAAAGGGTAAAAGGGGGCTTCAGGGTTTCTGCCAGACAATAGAGGCAGATTTTAATCAAATCAACACCTTTCTGCTATGTCAGGTATGCTCACCCTACCCCAGTTAACAGGAGCACCAAAACACGTGTTGAGAATCATTGCACACACCGGTCACCTTCAGAAATGGGGATGTCACCTGTACACAGCCCCTAAAATTGGGGTTTATTATCATAAACTGCTGAAAGAGCCACCCTGACTGACCATTAACTATTACCTCAGCTGAAAACAGTATATCCCCTCCTGAGGGTGAAAACCCTGTTTTGACACCTGTGAGGCATTTAAGAGCTCCTAATTATTTTACAAAAATGAGCAGCTCAGATAAGACGACTGCTTTAAAAGGGTTTCCATCAGGAATCATTGGGGAAAAAAAAGAAAAAAGGTAAGTGGATTTCATTTTTAGCCTATTTATTTATGGATTCCCTGAGCAGAGGTGGCAGGACCTGCTGCCATATTGGTAAAAAGCAAAAAAACCAATGTCATCACACTGAAGTGCTCACAGTCTCAATTCTAAAGCTTCATATGTGACTTTTTCCAAAGCTTGGCTCTCCCTCAGACCTCCCTTGTCCAGCTAGTTCTTGGAATATACTCAGAATGTCCTCATAAAGCCCCTGCCTTCTTGCTACAGCTATGGCTTTCATAGCAGAAGAGGTCCAAAACAACCCAAAAGACCAAAAAAACCCTCCAATACAAAACACTAAAAACAGACACATTTCCCAAGCTTAACAAGCCCAGCACAAACCCGTGGAGAGGAACAGGTTGCACAGATGCTGGTGCTTGACCAGAGCACGTGGAAGGCTGGGTAAGGCCACCAAGAAGTGATGCCAACACAAATTTGGGCCCTTCTGGGGATGAGCTCCTTTGCCCCTTCCCTGCTCCGCCCCAGCAGCAAAGCCAGCGCCTCGGGATATTTAAGAGCACTGCATATGCAGACACTGGGATGTGCAAAATTATGCATGCATGTTTGGAGGCCATTTTAGAGCCCGGCTCATGAGTCATACAGAAAGTAGATCAGGAGAAAAAGAAAAGTTTTAAGATGCGTCTTTTTGTATTCTTGCTACTGCAGCATGGCTTTGCTCTTTTCCCCTTTTTTCTTTAATATTGAAACTCTTGTCCTGTAGCTGTTGGAAAATTCCGAGTTAAACCAGGAGTCTTTTACATTAGTGTTAATACCATGATAGTCAGCTGATAACATTTCAGATATGCAAAATCCAAGCCTGTCAGGCTGGTGTTCACCACCGTTGATTATTGCACAGGAGCACACGAGGAATGAAAAGCTGCGTGGTTGCTTCTCCCTTGTCCTGCTGCCAGCGAGGTGTAATAATGCTATTATGAAAAGCAAACAGGGATGAACTCTGCTCAAACGGTGAAGCCTGAGCTGAGGAATCAATTCCTGCATCAGTCGTGGCCCCACAGCAGGGTAATGCTGTCACAAAGTTCATCAAGCCCTCAAGATCACACCCTGGTTTACCATATTTTACATATTTCACTGGCACTGAATATTCATATTGTGGCAGTTTCTGGAGACCAACTAAAGCTGTCACAGTGGGGAAAAAACAGCCCTGGAGTTCAGCCACCAGCTGGAGATTCCATCAGGAGGTCCACACTTCGTTTTCCTCTTTTCCATGGACTTTCTGCCCAGCTGCAGATCCCCTGTAGCCCTGCTTGCCCAGCTCTAGGTAAGGATCTCATATTCTCCTCCTAAAGGGACAATGTGTGACAAACCCCAGTGCCCTGTTCCACTGGCAGACAGTGCTGCTGGGTGCTATAACAGCACATTGCAGATCAGAGTCCAAAAATAAGATGTATTCTCTAAGACAGGCCCCTTCATACCCAACAGGGTTGTAAATGGGAAACAAAAGTGCTGCCAGCACACAGGGACTATTTGAGCTTTGTGGGACTGATGCACTGAAGAGGTACTGACGACTCTGGGATACAGGAAGGTGGTTAAAATGGGGCAAAACTGAGGAGAGCTGTGAAAAACTCTATCTGCAAGCAAGCTAGAACAAAACCATGAAGGGATGCAAAGCAGTCTGATGTCAGAGTGGTGCTTTGCAGCCACAAACTCTGTGGTTCTCATGATGGAGAAAGCTTTGGAAATAAAGATTTTTTAAAAAATGACGCAAGAAGATACAAGAGAACTCCCTGTGAGCAGCAGTTGAGTCAGAGAAGGGCAGGAGTGTGAGACATTAAGCAGGTAACACCACCTGGTCTGACCACCTCAGAGTCATGGGGGAATCACTCAGCAGGGCTTCCTTGACCATGCTGGGCAGTCCCTTCCCATTTCCTACTGCTCTCCAAACCACTTAAGCATACCATACATACAACACAAAGCTGAGAGTTATTACAGCCAGCCAGGCCAAAATCTGTGGGGTGGTTCAATGACTCTCTGACATGTCTCTGATGAGGAAGGTGAATGAAAGAGAGAAGTCACACCTAAATGAGCGAGGACAGCAGTGCCTCAGAGCACCAGACCATTGCACAGGGGATGCTACCTGGTATGAATCTGGGCACAAAGACGATTTTCAGGGCTCTATTTTTTTTCTATTTGCTGTTGTTTCATTTGTATGTCCAGGAATTTTTTTAAATTATTAAGTGCTGGACTATTCCCTGATCATTTCCTGCATGCTGCACTGTAGGCTGCCTCCTGTCCACCCCATCCTCTCCCTGCACCATCTCTGGGCCAGGAATTCTGCACTTAGTAAAAATGAAACAATCAGCAGAACAACCCTGCTTAAAGTTTGGAAACCCACTCCCTACCTGGAATTACTTCTGGGATAGGGGAGAACATCCCCTTGCCTGCATGTTTCAGCTGCACTACCCAACAAAAGATCCTGCACTGAAACTGCTCTGAACAGTCCCATCCACACTCTGTGCTGAGCACTGCACCCAAGCTGGACTCTGCAAGCACAGCCCTGCTGTCAGATAACTCTTGTGTGAGTTTTTCAGAGAAAAGCTGACACTTTTGTAAAAGAACCTGCACGATTTTAACCTCCCCAGTAGCAGAACAACACCTGCAAAGCACAACATTCATCTGCCAGCACAGACTTGGAACTCAAGCAAGTGGGTACATAGGGGTGACATATGGGTGATATCCAAATTCACCAGAGGTGAGCAATGACACATTTGCTTCCCTCTCCTTGTTCAGCAACTGGAAAAATCATTGCAAAGGAGGCCATGTCCCAGAGCCATGGCTGGAGGTGAAGGATCAGCACAAGATTGCTGCAGAGGAAGGAAATCAAGGAGGAAATGGCTGGGCCAGATAAAATCCCCAGTCCTCCCTCTTGTCTAACAGGAGGTTTCTGCTTCAGGAACAGATGGGAAGAGAATCCACTCCATGGCAAAGCCAGAGGAGGTAGAGGAGCCTGAAATAAAGTCCCTTTGACTTCAGCTCTGTGTCTGACAGCCTGACTCAGTCATGGACCCAGCAGATAACAGGCGACCATTCATCAGCTCAGCCAACTCACAAAGGCAAGAATTTCCCTTCTTAAAGAGATTTAATGATAGAGCTTTAGAAACTGGTTAAAGGAGAGACACTGAGAGTGAACACACTAGGGATGAGACCCAGTGGGCTGCTATTAATATTTCTCTAAAGCAACACTCCAGTTTGCAGCATTGGAAGGACACAATTCCAAGAGCTAGGCACATTCTTCAGCAAAACACTGCCCAGCTGCAGAATCAGAGCTGAGTTCAGAGAAAAGTTTTACCACCAATCTAGTCAAATGGACTAGTATTTTTTTTTAAATCCCAAACAGAAAAAGCTGACCATGAATGCTTGTCTTCCTTGGTATACTGAAAAAAAAAAAATATACAAGTAACCAGCTGGCTGGGGATGTCAGCCAATTCTCTGTCCAGGAAAGACTTTTTTTTTTTCACATCTTCCTTTGAAAATTGAAAATTAAACCATACTCCATAAGGACAGTCAGTCAGAGAGGAAGCCTGCAAGTGCTACCACACTCATCACCCAGAGCCGCATCCTCTTGTGCCAGTGGATCCTTCCAAAACACACCCCACCTCTGCCATCCTGCCCGCAAAGGGCTGCAGATGCTGTGCCTTTTCTAGGGTGAAGCAGTTGGGAGCAGAGAAAAGCAGCTTTCAGCTCTGCAGCTTTTTTCCTGCTCAGCTCCCTGCAACACTTGCCTTCCTTTTTGGTACAGAATACTTCAGTTGCCTGGAGCTATTCTAGTTTATACTGGGCATTCATAGCAGAAGCCCAACACCTCTCTTGCTATTTTTGCTCATGGCTACCTAGGCAAGCAGCTCCCGTGCTACACAGAAGCACCTTCTTAATGAAGCAACTATGAGATCAATGTTGTATGACTTCCAACAGCAAAACAGTTTACAATTAGCTGAAGGTCTGGTATTTGACAGTTTTTTATGGCTCTTTTACAACTGTTTGCAAATCTTTTCTTCCTTTAAATTATTCTGAAAAGTGTTAGGGGAAAGCCAAAAGTTATTTTGTGCAAGCATGTGTCTACTTGCATGAATCCAAAAGTCTTTTTAATTTAAAACCACCATTACAAATGCTTGTATTTACATGATAGTTGTTTATGTAATGCTCTAAAGAAAATCTAAATGAAGCACAGAAGCCAATGCTAATGCAGAAGATGGTGGGAGTTAATGAATATGCTCCTGGGGCAGTCCAGGAGATGGCAAGACTTACAGCCTGTGCCATAAGGATTCAACAAAAAGACTGCATCTCTCAAATTCTGATACAACCTCCATGTGTGCATAACCTGGGATTTTTAGCCTCCTCATCTGGATTCCTGTGATGTTCAGGACCTCTGTTCATGTATTAGTCCAGCAGTAAAAAAAAAGTCAGATTTATGAGGATCCCACCCCTAAAATTCAATCTTCCTCTTGAGATTTGGAGCATTTCAATAAATGAAAGCAAAGGCAGAAATTAAACTCAGAAGTCTCTCTCCAAGCAGGCCTTTTCTGACTCCACGCCTCTCTTCCTTTCATTCATGGCATGTGAACCTTTTAGTACTCCTGAATCCAAGTCACAAGTCTGGAACAATCTGACTTCCAAAGCGGGGCAGCAGCCCAGGTCTTGGCTCTCAACAGCAGAGCACAGCCCCCCACCTTCACCTCAAAGCATCACCTACTCCAAGTGAAAGCACAAGAGAAAGCATTCACAGATAAAAAGCATGTTCTAGCCTGAGGCCAGTCAGCATGGCACATGCCTAAAGAGAAAAATGAATCTGCATGATAGAGACTTGAAACGCAGGTGCCTGGATGGCAAAGAGGATTTCCAAAAGGAGGTTTATGTACGGTAAAAGAAAAGAAAAAAGGGATGCTCATTTGCAAGAGAAGGCAGGACAAAAACCAAAGCTACACCTGTAAGAAACAAGTTTCTTTGCCAGATTCAGTAAGAAGGTTGTACCTTCATTTGAGACTCCAGCCAAAAAGATTAAAGCCACTTCCACCCTCACCCAAATCACCAAGGAGACCAAGCCTTCAGCTTTTAACTGCACTGAAGTCAGAACTGAGGGAGGGTTGAAGAGAACCCTCTCTCTCCCAAGCCCCAGATCACTATCACTGTTCCACAGCATCCTCCCTGCTGCTCCCTGCCCCTCTTCCCCTGTCCCAAGGGATGCAGCAGCTCCCAGCCAGCACACCACACACAGCTGGGGCAGCATCCTGGTGGACAAGACACCCTGATCCATGCCAGCCCTCCCTTGTAACCATGCCCATGGTTTGGCAACACCGTGCCCACAATCCAGACTGATGGCATGCAAGATCCTACATCTCCCAGAGGATCTGAGCTCCAGCTCACAAAGTGCCTCCAGCAATGGGGAACTCTACCAAGTTATGTACTCTTATGCATGTTTGGGGTTTTTTAAACACCTGAAGAAAAAAACAGAAGAGAAATCAATCCAGTAATCCTTGTTGATTATACTCACAGTAATTATACTTGTGTTATGCCAACAGTATCTTCAGTCTTGAGATTGGAGATAGTTCGACTGCCTCATGGATGAAACAAAACCAAAGGTTCTAAGCCACTAGAAAAAGGACAGTAGGCGTGGAAGGTGTTTTGGGGATGCAGGACAAGCAGAGCAGCTGGATGCTGGTGCTGTCTGTAAAACCACTCTGCTCCTACCTGGGACAGAGAGCATAGCCCAAACTCTGCTCAAACAATGCCCTCCATGAAAGCAGAGCAGCCAAGGTGCAAGGACACAGCAGACCAGAGCAGGGGCCAAAAGAGCACGACAAGATGAAGATGACAGCGTGCCAGGATGATCAGATGAGGCTCTCCCAGACCTGAGCAAAACAAGGCATTTTTTGCAGCTTCAATAATTTTGCTGTGAGGATTTGCTGAGTCCCCCAGGGCAGCCAGTCCCTGGGAGCACAGGCAGGTGCCAGCTGGGACCTGTCTGTGCCACCAGTGGGGGATGGACACAGCCCTGTGCCACCCAGACCCTCTGCTCCTGCTTCTTCCAAGCTGAGCAAAAAGGTAAGAACAACAAAACCTCCATCCCCACTTACCTCTGTGCAGCCAGGTGTTGGTAGAGTTACCAACACTACTTGTAAAATCTACATTTTTCCTCCTAGATGAAAGCTTTACATTCACGTCAGTAAAGAAACCCCCAAGGTTTAGAGGGCTTGATCCAAGAGCTACCATCCTCCAGCCCTTACAGGAAGAATGTCCAACTTCCTAAATATTTGAATATATATTTTACAATGTAAGTACATCGTGTGGGATGAGAGAGAACAGTCACCACATCACAGTTTGCTCAGCTGGATCCTGCCCAGCTGTGGGATCACCAGTGAGCAACAGATAAATCTCAGTCCTGTTCTGACACTGGTTCCTCCTGTTGCTTTTGGCGTGTTGCTCAACACCCAGCATGTCCAAGTTTCATCACTTTATATATACATACATAGATCTATGTATACATACATACTGCAGGAATCATATTTATTCAACCTCCTACAATGTTCAAGAAAGCACTGAATTATGCTAAAGCAGTTGAAAGTGAGGAGCTCTATCAGAGACCGGGATCAGGAGCCTCGAGAGAACAAGCAGTGATTTCACATCAGCCTGCAGAGCTCTGGAGTGAGCAGCCATCACCAGCCTTTGAAAATCAGGACCCTTCTGAGAGAGCTTAAAGACGGGTGAAAAACACTCAAGATCTTTGGAGGGAAAAAAAAAAAAAAGATATAAATATATATGATCAGAAGACACCACAGCCAACCCAAAGCACTTATGGGCAAACCACTGATTTGCAATTCCAAACCACTTTTCCGCCCAAATCCTCCGCTTACTATCTTATCTGATCTTCTCTGAGGGAATCCCCCAAAGCATCTCGGCTTCAGAAAGGACCTCTCAAGCTGTGCTCTGAGCACTTCTTAGCACTGAAGGTTTGTGCAAAATGCTGACAAACCAACAGCACTTTTGTGCACTGTCGCCTTTTTTCGTATTTTTTTTTTTTTGTTCTGGCAAGATTTTCCTTACCAGGCAACCAGGGCTCTGCTCTCTTAAATACTGCCATACCCCACACAGACACACACCTTTACTGGCCACACGTTAATATTAGCATAAAATAAATTTTAAGGGGGATGTGATCTGTGTGGACATTGTAACAAAAATTCCCTGCTTTACTGATGTTCAATAAATGTTTTAAAGTCAGCAACCACGAGCAATTCCACTTGGTGGCTCAAAACCAGGCATGTTCTGCTACAGTGGTAAAAAAATAGTGCTAAGAAACACCTCAGACCCACTGCAGCACACAGAGAGGTCATGTTGAAGCAGACTTAAGACATTGATCCTTCTTGTTAGCAAAACGCCCTACATTAGATGACCTCAGCATTTCACAAGCATTATATTTAAATCCTCCAGCAGTCTCTTAACATGGCAACCTTTTCCCACTCCCACTTTGTAGACAGAAGCACAAAGACATGGAGGACAGAGTGTACAACAGTTATGAAATAACAAAGTCTCAAATTTCTGACGGCAAATTTTAATTTGCAGGCTTCACATTAATGCCCTTTGCCCAAAAATCTTTTTGCTGAAATCAGTGGAAAGTAAGAAGGCTTCCTACCACACCTGCTGTTATCCTGCCTTCTTGGAAGGAAAAAAATTAAGAAAATACCTTCAATTTGGAATCAAAATCCTTTCAGCAAACAATTTTTGAGGAACACTGCATGGAAACACACCTGTTTTAACTGGGGATGTCAAAAGCCCAAAAAAAAAGTGTCACAGAATAATGATGCTTTTTTTGAACAATCAGTATCAGTCTGTTCCTGGCATTAATTTTGGAAATGGTATAGCTAATATGACAGCTATGATTTGGAGCCTTCAAAAGGCATAAGCTATTGGCATTTTAAATACATTACACACAAACACGCACGCACCCCTACACCCACACTAACTCTGCAGATTTGTTCTGCTCCTGTCTGATGGCTCTTCTGTGTCTACTCCACAACAGATTGTTTCCTTCCCTCATCCCAGCTTTTTCCTAAGGGGGCTTTGCATCAGGCACACAAATAAAAAGGGTTCAAAGAGACCTGCATTACCACAGCACACAGCAGAAGGGATCCTCTGCAACTCAATGGACACAATCAAGCCTTGCAATTAAACCATTACCCAAAAAGGTGTGGGTGGCTTATTACCAAAGACAGCATTTATTTTAAAAAATGGAGAGCACCATTAGAAACACCTAATATAACTCTTATTAACTTATTTGAATCTAGTTGTGAGCACATTGGGTTTCTAAGTGTCTGCTAACATAGCATTCTGTTTGCCTAATTAAGTTTTCAGTAGGGGAAGCTATAGCTCTCACATTAATATAGGGAACTGAAAAAAATCACATATAAACCAATGCTGAGCTTGATTTACCTTTATTGTGTAAGGATTTGCTACGGGCTTTTCAACAACTGCTAACTAATTTTCCATCAAAAAGCACAATTGCTGTACAAATTCCCATCCCAGCCCAAGCGATGGGGATGACGGACTCGCCCCAAATTATAAACCCTCCAGGCAATCCCTACAGCACTCCCAGGCCCTCTGGTTTCCCTCATCACTTTTTCCCTTTGCCAGTCCACGTTCTGAACCTTGAGCTTATTCCCCCAGCCGTGCTGCTAAGCAGTAACGCTCTAGCTGGGGAGCATCAAGCAGAGGAAAATTACCATTAGCCAAAAAAAAATTAATCTTAAGAGGCTTAAAAGAAATCTCAGGGAATCAACTCCGATCTCCATGACAAATAATTAGCAAAATAAAGATAAAATACTGAAGCATCTCAGCTTTCCGCTACATTCCAAAGCGGCTTATTTTCTCCCTAAATTTTACTCCTGCTGCATTTAAAATGCTCACTTGCAACTTCCAAAAAAAGAAGGTGGGGGGGAAAAAAATCCAAAAAGCAAACAAAGACAGAGTGTTTTGTCCAAAAAGACATGATTTCTGCCTGGCCAGTCCCTGTTCCAAGCAGGGCCCCCAACCCACACCCCACGGGACCTGCTCATGGGGCGAGCACTCCTGGAACAGGCCCATATTACAGCATTAATATAATTTACAAAATGGTTAAAAATCAGAATGTTTTTGCTTCGCGAAAAATAACACACTTAATGCTTTTCATCTGGCACATAAAATTTACAATACCTCCAGGAACATTTTCTTTGGTTAAATCAACACTATTGGTACTTTTTTAGCCTATAAGCATATTACAACCCCAGCTTTTTATGGGTTTTTTTGGTTGTTGTTTTCACCCATTGTAATAAACTTTTCAGAACCAGCAATGATCAACAATAAAATGCATTCCCATGTCAAACAATTTTAACTACTGCTTTTAAAACAATAATAAAAAAGGCGGGGTTGGGGAGGAGGACTGGCTTCAAACCTGACTGGCACAGCAAACTATCTATGCAATTAATACAAAGTAATCGTCTGCGCGGTCAAACTTGAGCGCTCTCCGCAGAATTGTTTCCATGCGGCTTGCAGCAGGCAGCCGCAGCAGATGTTGGCTGTTAAAGGGCGCAGACGACACAGTTCACGACTCCTGGGAGGCGGCTGCAGCACATCTGCAGCGCAGCACATCTGCAGCGCAGCAAGGCGAGCGCAGGAGCGCGGCGCGCACAGCGAGGAGAGCCGGCCGGGCCAAGCCGAGCCGAGCCGAGCCGAGCCTAGCCAAGCCGAGCCGAGCAGAGCCAGCCTTCTTCCGTGCCGGGGCTAAAAATAGAGGAGGTGTTTGTTTGCTCCGGCGCTGGAGCGGAGCATCCCGGGCGCGCCCGGGGATGCGGGGAGCGGCAGCCGCTGGCTCCGAGCGCCGCTCCGCACGCCCGCTCCTCATTAACTGGGCGGCGATCCAAGTTCATCTGGGCCCCGGAGAAAGGCAATGCTTGTGTTTAGACCGCACAATACTGACATAACATTAACAGATTTACATATGCAAAACTGTGAAGCAACAGGCATTCCCCCTCAATTGACCCACAGCTTGTAGTGGCTGCCGAGTTATTCCCTGCTTAGGCTCCGTAACCAAGTGGGCGTCATGCGACTACCATCTGGGTACCACTTATTTAAAGCTGGCAGTCTCTCTGTAATAGGCAAGCTGGCAATAAGCAGGAAGGGAATAAATTGCATCATTTAGTTAACATCCACTTGCTTTGCGGCTGTTAAAAACCCATGACTGAATAATAATTTGGTTATTTCTTTTGCCAGACAATGCTGTCAGCCAAAAGCGTACTACGCATGCTGCAAAACGTCAGCTTGCAAAATTTCCACTTTAAAAATAAATTAAAGAAATTTGCAGTATAATGCGAGCTAAGAAGTTTTTCTAATGCTAGCAACTCAAAAGCAATCGAGCTCTGAAAATAAACATGCACTACTGTAGTCACCAGATTCTGCTTTTCCCTAAAATCTTCTTTGTTTTTATCAGCCACCCACCACAATCCATTAAATTCACCCAACATCACCAACCTGGCCCGTTACAAGCATAGGAACTGGGATTTTCTTGCAGGAATGCTTGTTAGATCCTAACACTTCTCCATTTCATGTTACCCGCTGCCCTTCTCATCTTTGCCTTAATTCGTAGATTTTATCATTTCCTTCTGTCTGACAACTGCTTTCACACAAATCAGTATCAAAGAAAGTGGCTGAAACCAGAGACCACTGAAATACAGCTAGAACATAGCCTTTGTTAAAAAAACAAAAAAGGAGGAAACAAAGAGCTTTTGAAGTGGGTTTCTCTTTGGGGCTCTTTAGTTTGAAGAAAATTAAGTTACCAATAGTAATCAATTTTTTTTTTGTCCCAATTTGCTCAAAATACGGCCTATGCACAGGTATCTCAACATCCATCTCTCCTCAGGACTAAAGGGAAAGCCCATGCTGAGTGCACTTTTATACTGCAGGGATAACAAGGCTTTGCATTATACAGTGGGAAAAGTCAGAAGAAATGTTTCCAGTGGGATTAATGGCGAGGATGAGCCCAGAGCACAGTCTGCAGGTAAGAGCGTTCTCAGCATCTCCGCCTCCCACAAAACCACGCTCCTCCCCCGTTACATTTTGAAGGGGCATCAGGGACTCTGAAGTGCAGAAACAAGACAACCAACAGTAAGTGGAAAGCTGAGTTCATTAGGAACTCACTTCCAGTGATGGAGAAGAGGACAGCAGAGCAGAGCCACACACCTCTCACATCCCTGCAGCGATTCCACACCGGGTATGGCACAGGAACTCCACACAGCTGGGCATGGACACTCCAAAGGCAGGTGGGAGACAGCAGTCCTCCCCTGCCTGTCACTGCCTTGTCCCCAGGTGCCAAAGTCCACACTGTGCCATGCTGCTGATGGCAGCTCCAAGAGCAGTTGTGGATTCATCACAGGTGACCCCTTTCACAGCCCAGCAGCCATACAGCACAGCCCTGGTGCAACAGGACCTTCAGCACTCATCTCAAAATCCTTCCTGAGCTAACACACACAATTGTTCACTTTAAAAAAAAAGAATAATTTGGAAAAGGAGCTTTTAGCAGACTTCCACAGCTCCATGCAGCTCTTGCTGCTCCATCTGGGATGCTCAGCCAGCCCGAGGCAGGCAGGCAAACACAGGACCATGGCCACACACAGCACTCCACAAGGTGGGACCACCACTCTGGAATACAGCACACCTCAGGGCCAGTGTAACAGCTTGCAGGCTTTACAAACAGGAAGGAAAGTAAGATGGAAGAAAAGAGTTTTAGTTGGCAGCAACCTGACAAGACAGTGTCCAATGAAGGGTGAGAGTAAAAAAGGGAACAGAAACCGAGGGCAGAGAGAAAAATCTGTCAGAGGAAGTGTGATGCCAGAAACTGTTCCAGGACCCCATGGCTGGATGCCAACTCAAAGCCTCCAAAAAACTAAGGTTTCAGAGCCCCTAAAACCTTCCTGGTTAAAAAAATCTGTGCAGGCTGAGGTTTGTCAAGTCATACTTGTGCTTGCTGTGCCTGCTCCACCACCCTCACCCAGAGGTCTCAGCTTGGAATACTTCTCTGGAGAGGAGACCCAAGGCATCCAGTAACTTTGGCAAGGAGAGACGTGCATCCCCTAAAGCATTTGTGTAACTCAGAGTGTTTGAAAAGCTCTGCAGTGCTAAGCCTTAGCACTGTTAATTGTATATACCATACCCAAGATCATCAACCCAGCAACGTTGTCACCCATGTGGTACATTACTGTATGGGCAA
Organism: Catharus ustulatus; assembly: GCF_009819885.2. Classification (NCBI taxonomy): domain Eukaryota; kingdom Metazoa; phylum Chordata; class Aves; order Passeriformes; family Turdidae; genus Catharus; species Catharus ustulatus. Next base: position 4,023,156 of record NC_046233.1, on the reverse strand, counting down.
TCTCCCTAATTATTCTTGAGTTATTTTTTCTAGTAGATCTACCAAATTATCAGCATAAATCTCAAAACATTTACCAGTCAACAAACTCAGCACAACAGACATAAGCTTGGCCCTGACAAATAAAAAGACTAAGGAAAATGTATTTATTTGTAGCAAATGTCCTTTCCTATAACCATCAAACAGATTACAACTGCATTTCTTTCCTCGCACTGCACCCTGGGATCCAGGCATTTAACTAGCACACACTACAGTGCTGGATTAATCATAAATAGAATATATTTTTAAGTGCATTAATTATGTAACAGATGCTTCCAGGATTCCAATGGAGGCAATTTTTAAAATCCCAGCATACAGTTTTATGAATCTGTGTTGTTTCAAGGTTGTTTTTAATTTGCACTCAACACTACACTTATTTAAAACCAAGAGGTAGTCAACCACTGCCTAATTTTTTTTTTTTTTCAGTTCAGGCTGGAAGACATATCCTGCACTGCTGCCTTTGGACACCCCAGTTGGTGACAGAGGTTCCTCCAATTTCTTTGCCACGATGATGGGTCTGAATAACGAGCTGTGTGAATGCAAGAATTCTTCATTTGCCTTCTCTTAATTTCTCCTGCTCAGACTCATTTCTGCCATTCAGAAGTCTCAGTCTCTTCCTGCACATTCCCACTCATGCAGCAGATCTGATTCAGAACACTGTCCCCTAACAGTGGGCACAGACAGGATGCTCAGGGTTTCCAAACAGCTCTTTATTTATCAATGGGGTACCATGAATGGTTGGACTCAATGATCTAAGAGGTCTTTTCCAGCTTTAATGATGTTAATTCTATGAAATTACTCTCATTGCTTTGAAAAATTGAATTGAGCTCACTTAGAAACAGAATTCTGTCATAGTAGAGAAAAATGGGGTTTACCTTACTTACCTTGATAACAACAAAAATGGCATATCCAGCTCCTGGCTATGGCACTTCAGTGACAGGGACATGGGTGGAACAATAAAGATCTCAGCAGCCTTAGGATGGCTGCACTGGAGCACCCCACGGCACAAGCACCACAGACTCCATGAGTGCTGGATGAGAAATTTGCTTTCCTTTCCATCTTTGCACATCTCACAACTCTTGGATCAAGTCACACATCTCCTCACAGAGCTTCATCTCTGCATCTGTCTGCAACGCTTAATTTGTCATGACTTGGAGGGGCATTTTTCCAGGCACTCGTGCATGTGCAGCCTGGGAAGTGGCAGAGCCCTCACCCTGATAACACTGCCTTGGACTTTCCCTGCCACAAACCCTCCCTCTGGTCCAGGAGGTGAGGGGAAAATACAGGAGCACACAGAGCAATTAAGGTTCCAATCAGATGTGGTGTTGACACATAAGAATGAACAGTGAATAACTCTAATGCAAGGTGAGGGTTATTAGGAGCATACAGTAATTGCAAATGCAACCTCAGCACGTGTTGAAGAGAAGGGGTAAGGCCAGGAGAGGTTCAGGACCACAGTTCTGCTCACCTGCACATCAGCCACCCCCAGGGATATCTGCACCTCAGGTCGGGAACAAACCAAGCACGAACAAAAGGTGGGTAACAAAAATTTTATTCCTACTAAATATTTTATTCTGGCTGCTACTCCTTTCCAAAAATAAAGGTAACAATTAAAAGTGAAGGTTAACACTTTGCTGCCTCGCTTCACGGAGTGCACATTCCAACTCCTCAACAAGGCAATGCAAAAGCAGGCAGCGAACAGGCTGAGGTCAGCTGGAGAAGGCAGACGACTTTGTGCAACACCAGGGAGGCCCTGGGGCAGGCAGCTGTGTGCTGGGCTGGGTCTCACTTCCCTGGCACACCACAGCCAGTCTGCACCAGTGGCCAAGGACTCCCCTGACAGGGAAAGCCCGGTGGGTGCAGCCCTGGCCAGTGTGCACCCAGCTTCTCCTCACTCCAGCCTTCTCCAAAATTATCCATGAGCTCTGATGGGGCATGGACAATGCTCACCTCACCTCATCACCAGACACTGGACACACAGCAAGGCTTGGGGGCAGTCAGGGACACCCTGCAATGCTGCTCTGTGGTGCCAACCCCTCCCAAAACACTCATCAAACATGCATCGAACACAGGGACAGCAGAGGGAGAGACGCTCTCAGGGGTAAGAAGGTGCCTCCACGTGGGGAGGGAGCCCCACCCTGAGCACAGGGTTAAGGGATCAGGTCCCTGCCAAACTGCAGCACACCCTCACCCCCATAATCCCCATGACACAGGATTGCCAGCACCATGCCAGGTTATCCCAAGATAAGACTCGTGGGCTGTACCTGCTTGGCATGGCTCGAGCAAGGCTCCCTCAGGGCTTCTCCGCTTTCACTTCCTATTAATGTGCACCTGCACCCCTATCAAAAGCAGGAAAAGCATAAACTGTATTCAAAGCTTCACTCAAAGCCCCACTGGAAGCCTGAGCTGATGCTGGTGCCTGCCAACACCTGGGCTCAGCAGCAGCCCTGCCAGTGATCTGCCTGTGGCTGTCCCTGCACTGGAGCCACCACGGCCACCCGTGCTCCCCAGACACCCCCAGGCCACACACACCCAGCACACCCATCCTGCACAGACCCCTTCTGGGGTGAACCTGTTCCTGAGCTCAGGCCACCTCTTTCCCTACCAGCTCAGCTCTCTCGGATGGCAGGCTGGGCACAGCTTTATCCGAGTTTTACGTGCAGCTGCATTTGCTTATTGCACAGGTAAGTTATTATAAAAACAAGAGGAAACAACAGCAGCCAGTAACCTGGGTATCTCAGTGCCCTCATCACAAATTCCCAGCCTCTGGACCAGCTCATTATCCATAGCTTAAGAAGGAAACCCAAATACATGACACTAGGACATGCACAGTAACAACTTCAGTACCTGGCACTAAGGGAACAGCATCAAATTGGCAATTAAATGAAACCCCACACTTGGCGGCTTTGGCAGGGTGGTCCCACCAGCAGGCACTGCTGGGAGCATGCCCCAGGACAGCTGGGCAAGGAAGGATCCTCTGCTCAGACTGAGAAGAGCACATCCAGACACAAAGCAGAGGTCTCACATTACAGCAAACGCAATCAAGTGGCCGAGGGGGTGGCCCTGACCCCTTCAGACCCTCCTGTGATCTCCAGAATCCAATGACGATGTTCAGCTGGCAGAAAACACGTTTTTCCTGCTTAAGCTACTTTTCTGCTGGTCCAGCTTCCTGTGCAGTCTCACCCTCTGGTCAGCTGAAGCACAGGGGATGCAATGGGAACCACACAAACTGAGATATCTGAATCCACTTAGCTGCAAAGCAAACCAACCCCTCCCTCTGCACGGCACCAAGCACTGTCAAACAGTCAAAAAGAAAGTAGCTTTCATCTGAGAAAAAAAAAAAAACAAAGGAGGCGAAGGCTTTCCAAGGAAACAATTCTCCTTTGATGCATGTCATGAAGTTGTGAGCGCACTTGAGTCACGGCACACGTGTGGACCATTGTGATGCGCTCGCAGAGCGATGTGTCCTCCTCCTCAACCTGAGAGCATTTAACTGAGAGCATCCACCAGGCAGAGGTTGAAACATGCGGAGGTGATTCAACAGCGAGGAACAGAAACACTGAGACAGGCTGTTCTTAACACAGGGGCTGTACCTGACACCACTTTTATTTACTCTGAAAAGTTTCCTGCCCTGTATGACCTTCCCCTGCCAATTAATCCATGTTTTAAGCAGAATCTCCATCCTTCCCTGGATGGTTCACCACAATCTGACAAGTAGATAGTAATTCCAGTATTTTATTTTTTTCTTTTGGACCTATGAGAAATGTAAGTTGAAAACCTGAATATTACTTGTTACCTAACAAAGCATTATACTTTCTTTGCGCTGATGGCATCAAGAAGGAGGAAAAAAAAAATGGAAGGGGAAAGAGTCTTCCTAGCAGAATGTAAATATTTGTGCATAGCAAGAACGAAGTATTTCCATAAAGCTTTCAATGAAGATAACTGCAGGCCAAATTTTACCCACAGATACAGGCACGTAACTCCAGCTAAAGTTACTCAGAGCTGCCCAAGTTTCTGGGAGGCCAACTCAAGCAAACAGTACTCATGTCCAGAAGGACTGTGAGCTCAGGAGCTGAGGCCACATTCCCAGCTCCTTTTGAGAGAGGCAGACAAGATCTGCTTCAAATCAGTGAAGAACTTCAGAGATGAGTCAAACCTGCAGGATTTGCTGCAATACTCGCTGCAAAAGAGGATGTGAGAACTGGCAAGTACGCTGTGTTTACTCACTGTGCCATCTAATTCTGGAAGCTCGAGCTGAGATTCAGCGTTCGAGCACGACTCCAAGGGGCGGTGGGAAGATCCTGGCCCCGTTGCAAAGCCAGTCCTTGGGTTAAACTGGTGGTACCTGCTCAAACAGGGCCATGGGCTGACCCACACAGAGGTTCTGCAGCTGGCAGAAGCCTCCTCAGGGCAGAGGCTGCACCACATCTGCCTCCAGCCCAGGGACGAGCCTCCGCAGGCACCGGCGCACACGAGGAACAGAGATGCTCTAAAAATCATGCACTGCTTCAGTTAATGACACAGATTTACTCTGGGTGTTAGCCTGTTTTGCTAAAAAAAGCCAACCAGATTTTTTTTTTTTTTCCTGGTGCAAACTGTCCTTTATAGAGACTATTAATATCCCTCTTCCTTCAGTTTAAGCTCTACTTCTCTTCCTTGTTCTCCCACTGACTTAAAAGATAAGTTGCAAAACGAGATCTAATTTATCTCTATCTTTTGTCCTCATCCCTTCTCTCCTGTTACTGCCTGGACAGGCAGATTGTTCTGTAGGGAATCACAGCATGGAGCGCAGAGTTTATATTTGCTGCAATACTCACATTTTTAAGCAGAAAATGAAAGATTTTACCTAGTTTATACTAAACAGAACCCCTTTGGTTCTGGCCTCATGTAATTAATTCTGCACAAAGTAATAACTTAGATAAAACACCTTGCTGTAAGCAGCCACCTCAAGCAGCTGCAAATATTCCTCAGGCACCAGTGCAGACAACAGCAGTGGAAGGTGGCTGCCAGGAGATTGTGCTGAAACAAATGCATTTTTATTTTTCCCTTTAAATTACAAAAGATTATCATTTTACTCAGCAATGCCCCTTATTAAATTGAAACTCTCCACACCAGAATTAAATACATCCTATCTACTCAAAATGAAGTGTATTATTTATCAGTAATATTTAATGACAAAAACCTGATAACTTTCTCCGATTATACCACTGATTTCCTCCAGTCATGCATCATTGGCTCTGCTGGTCATTAGCATTATCACAGTGCATAAACTCTGGCTTAGGCAGCAAGTTTGATAACAGAGCCAGACACCTATAGCTACCATTTTTCAGTTTGTTCAGATTTACTAGTTTACATCCCTATGAGCATGCCTCTATCTAATGGCATCGATTAAAATCCCTAAAAATCCTAGACAGTAAATTTCCATTTCCATGCAGCATGCTTCTGCACACTCAGAATTCCTCAGTAAATATAAAGCACTTGCTGAAAAATCAGATTTCCCCTTCAACTGGCTGAGGACCCTTTTCCTGAAAGACTATACTCCAGCCAATCTGAAAAATAAATAGGAAATATTTAGCCTTCTCTGACTGTTTAATGCCAGGAATACGTTGGATAAGCTTAAGATATTTTAGTTTACTTCACAGGCAATGTTCCATTTTAACTTTTATGAAATAGTATTTTTGAATGCTGCAGATACCGCTTTCACAGAAGTGAAGAAAAAAAAATCAGAACAGATATACATGGTACAAAATGAGCTAAAATATACCAAGATGGGTTTCTCCCATTCTCAGTTAAATCCTGTAAATAAAATGATGGATTAGAAAGGTTTTCTGAGCAGGACCATCATTCCTCACACTACTGGCCTTGAGAAAACTCCGATGGGTTAAGCCAGAGAAAAACTTTAAAATACTTGTACAAACAAAAATTTTGCTGCATACTTCTGACATTCCTCTTTCAAAGCCTTTTAGGTATCAAGTAATTTATCACTGGAAAATACATTTTCTCTTTTGCAAACCTACAACTCTGGAGCTTTACAAGCCTTAATATATATTATCTGAACACACATGCACAGGCATATCATTAAAAACTAACAAAAACAATTTATTATGAGCTATTTCAGAGACACCCTCTCCTAGCACTCATTTAATTCAATGACAGAAGGATAGAGCCCCTGACAACGCTCTGATTAAAATTAATTACTAAAGCTGTTAAGACATTATTACTATTGCAAAACTTACTGAGAAAAATCTCTCTTCTAAATCTGCTAATGCAGGTACAGGCCATGATATTCTGCACAATCATCCAGAGAGATTCTTATATGTTACACACATAAATATTCTAACACTTTATTACCTAGCCAAACTGATTTTCTTTTAATTTTACTGTTTTTTTAACTCAGTCCATCCAACGAAGCTCTCATGATTCCAACAGGGGTATTTACAGCTGAGGTCACATAACTGAAGCTAAAACTTCCTGTCTTATGGAAATACAACTATTTATGAAATTCACCCGAGGGGGAGGAATAATTTACAGTACCCTGATCAACAGAGTTTGCATGGTAGTGTCTGGAGGAGCCCTGTTTGGGAAGGAGAGCTGTTATGAAAGCAGAAAGTATCAATACTAACACAATTGGTGCCACTGGGTTATGTTATTTGCCGGGCAGAATCCATCTCTCGCACAGAAAATTTCAGTTTGGGTGTAGTTTCAGTATCACTAACTGCAGTATTAGAAGTTGGGACCATTATGCAAGAAACAGCAGCGATTTGATGAGGTTAATGCCAGATTCTGTGACTTGCTGAGGCAAAAAAAAGCGGATGGAACCCTGGGAGCGAGCTTGGGAGCACAGGATGCAGAAACACCAACAGAGCCCCTGCTCCTCTCAGCCGGGGCTTCAATCTGATCCTTCAAAAATGAAACAGTGAAAAACACTGTCATTGCTCTCCTCTGCCTGCCTGCTGCTCTACCTGTGCATCATGCTCAAAACACACTTTTGACCTGACTGAGCACCAGCCAACGTCAAAACCCTGGCCAGGCACATCCTCCCTGGGCTGCCAGCCCTTCCCAGCCAAACCCAGCTCCAATGTTCTCCAAACCCAACGTTTGGAGCCACTCCATGATGCTCCACAGCCCCCTGCACTGCACTGCTTTTAAGGGGATTTCTGCCACAGGAGGAAAAGGAGGATTTACAAGACTGATTTTAATGGAATTTTTCTTTCCAGCGCAAGTACAAAACGTGGGAACTGGGCTGGACAAGCAGCTAACAGAGATTTGTCATGAGGTTCATGGAAGACAGAGTTCATGACTCACTGTCAGTGAGCTCACTATTACAACATAAAAACTATTATTAAAAATAAAAATGCAAGCACCAAAAGGAACACTTCAAGAAGGTTTTAACTTCTTAATCCCAAACAGAAGACCTGTGAAATGAGGCTTGCAGCAGGCCCACTGGACAAAATCCATAAAAGACAACGTTGTAATCAAAAATCTACTGGAACAGCACATTTTAATTGAAAATCCCCCTCCCTCTTTCTGCTCCCTTGGTATAAGTTTCTCAGGAAGAGGTGTCTCACTCATGCTCATCTCCCAGCTTTCCAGCAGCAGAAAAACACACACTTCACATTCCCTGTGCGACACCAGGAAGATGCTTTTTAAAACTGACATGGGTTCCTAAAGAAATATCAGTTAATTACTTAATCCTCCTTAATGGAATGATCAACATCCTTTCAGCAAACAAGGCTGTGATGATTTAACGTTTTATTGCACTGGAAGAATTAACCCCACTCCTCTCCCGTCTGCTGCGACCGCTCCTTTCTTTAGAATCAGTTCCATTTTTCACTTCTGCAGAGCAGCCCCCACACCCTGACAAGAAAAAACACCAAAAGACAAAACCCTGCCTCAGTGTTGTTGTGCCAAGGCCTGACCTGCAGACTGACAGAAAGGCAGGTAGCCCAAGCACCCAGGAAATCAAGGTATGAGGCAGCACAGAGCAACAAGCCCCAGCGTGAGCCTGGAACAACTTCATCAGCATCCCAGGAACACCACTTCAAAAGGAACCGGGGAGGGATGTTTGAATCCCAGCTCAGACAGCTCCTGAATCCCTGAGAACCCCCAGCCTCCGCTCTGGCAAGAACAAAAGTCCTTTCAGGGCTCCACTGCTCGCTGCAACCAGACCAGGCTCAGACAGAATTCTGCAGGCAAGTGTTGTTCGGGAAAGGGAATTCAGCATCGATTTTTGTGATCAGATGTTTAGTGGCTGCTCTGAACACTCCAGCAATCCCCCCTCACCATTTTATCTTCCTTTATCACAAGCTTTTTAATAGAGACATGACATTCTGCTTACTGCTGGGCTCTCTCTATTTATCTCTCTCTTAACAACACTTTGGCATCATCGGCTCCGCTATCTAAATCAGCAATAGTGCATGTCCGGTCACATAAAAGCAGAGAGGGCTTCCCGAGATGCCTTGGGAACTCTGACTACTCTGGTTTACTGATGTGTTAATATGCCCCATCCACTAATTAATGAACAAACAGCTTAGCCAGGGAGCTGGGGGAGGGACACCAACACGAAGACTGCGGAGAGCCCAAGGAAAGACACTTGACCCTAATTGTTAGCAACAAGATGACAAGACTGATCGGGAAGTACAGCTAAAACTCAGATCCAACATGAAAGGAAATGTCTGGCGAAGAGGGGAAAACTAACGATGCCACTGGAGGCTGCAGCCAACCTGCCACACTGTGCCACCTTCTGTCGGGCTGTCAGCGCTCAGTGCCCAGCACCTGGCCTGGGCTCCTCAGCACCACGCTCCCATCACATCCCTGTCTCCATGCCCAAATCCTCATCCTCCTCCTGCGACCCTGCAGCTCCAGGGTGTACACTCCAGCCAGGAAAAACAAAGGAGTTTGCTCCAACCCATGACGGGGTGATGAGAAAGCGCGGCTCGCGCTGCGCCTTCCCAGCAAAACCACCTGCACAATTCCAGCCAGTGGGTTTTAAGAAGGGCCAAAGTTTGGCTGAAGTTTCAGACAGACACAGTTTTACCTGGGGGAAAACATTCTTTGTCTTAAAAACAGCCTGGATCACGTACCACAACAGATATGCCTGCAGGTGCACCAGCAAAACAGTGATGTGCCACACGTGGACTTCGGGAAACACTTCCATAGAGAGTTCAAACCCTTGGAAAAAAGGTTGTGAGCTCTTTCTGCCTGAAAAATCCATTCAACTGAGAGTCCCAGCAGTGCAGGAGATGCTGCAGCACCATGCTCTGGGACACACACCCAGGAGAAAGTTGACTCACAGATGGCACAGCCAGTGCAGACGCACCACAAACGCTGCGGAGCCCCAGCTTTCAGTGCCAGTTTTTTAATTTCAGTGCCTCTGAATTAAACTAACTTGGTGAGGAAACAGGTCCTCCTAATAAAAACACACCAGTGACAAGCATTGTACAGACAGCATCATTAGCAGTAAACAATACACGGGAGAATCATCCAGATAAAACATTCTGGGTATTTATTTGTGTTGCTTTCTGAGACCATTGCAACTAAACGGGAAACTGGAAGGGGAAAAAAGTCCACAACTGGTTTCAGAACAGCACTCCCAGAAACACTGTAGCCTCTCAGATCTATGTAAATATTTTACGATATGAGTTCCATTTCAGTAGATCTGTCAAGATATTTACAGGGCTTGACAGTATTTCTGCCTTTAATTAAATTTTCACACACATACTTTAATGTAATTTAAATAGATTATTAGTTGTCAGAATATAGTATAAATTTTGTTTACGATTTAGTTACTTTAAGTACTCACATTGAGGAAACTCATTTAACCCCCTGACTGAGGAGCATTAAGTGTTGAGATGAGACTTCTAAAGAGCTTCTACTGCCCTTTGCACTCTTGCAATAATCTTAAATTACTACAACTTAATTGCAATTTCAAGGCACTAAAATGGAGATGTTTTAAAAACAGCACCAGGAGGGTCAATGAGAGGAGAAAAATTATTTAGTCCTCCTCAGGTACCAGATACGTCTTGGGGAGAAACTGATTTTGCCCATGCTCTTCTCTTTGCCCACTTTCCATAGAATCCCATCTTCATTTGCAGAATGACGGGGAACAAAAAGTCATCAAGATTATTCTGGATACTTGCCACATCCAAACAGCCATTAGACATAAGCCTGCTCACTTGCATGCATGGAAGAGACCCGTGCCAGGAGAACAGAAAGACAAAACCCTAGAGCGCATTTGCAGAGAAGGCTGCACACAAACAGAGCCAGCAGCTTCTCTGACTTGGGAGCTCCAGTGCTGGAGTAAGGAAAAAGAGCACGTGTTAAACCCTCCAGAAATCCCAACCAAACAAATATCTGATCTCCGTAAAACAGCACAACTGATTCTTCTACAGCACAAAATACGTCTCTTTAAAATAAAAGAATACAGAGATCCCACAATTAAGTTTCTCCTCTGTATGATTTATTCCATGCTGGTTTTTTTCCCCCCTTTCTCTACACTGGCATCACCTTGTTACCTGCAGGAGCTGCAATTCCCAGCACAGCGAGCTGCGGGAATCGAACCGCGCAGTGAGCAGGCTGCGAGCAGCGCTTCTGTCAGCACAAAACCAACCACTTCTAGCAAGCACAAGATCTTCTCTGCTTCTTCTTGCAACAAGGCATTTCACAAGGATCTGGCCAACAGAAAAACAATCAGACTCACGATTTGAACACCGCTGTGCCTCAGCACGGCCGGCGCTGACGCACGTCCTCGGTGGCACGACGTTAAGGGCTCCCAGCCTGGCCATACCTTTCGAAGCACTTCAATAAAGTTTTGCTTGCCAGGACCTCTAAGAATGGTCTCAAAGACACTGCTGATCTCTAATGCACAGTTTCTCTAAATTCCACCCAGCAAATGCTTTCTGGCTTTCTTGCATAGCACACCTCTGCTGAAGCGCCCGCCGGGTGTGAAAACACGCTACTATACACGGAGGGAGGGGGAGAAAAAGTTTCAGTGGTATGAGTTAGTGACACAGACCAAAAGCCAAAGGCAGCAACATCAGCAGAAGCCCCAGTTGATGCCAGCACACACTGGATTGGGCCCAGAGCAGCGAGCTGCACCCTGAGCTCACCCCTGGGGACACGGGGACCATGCCATGCCCATGGCCACGTTCAGAGCAGGGTGCCACCGTGTCCCCACGCTGCTGACCACCCCTGGGCTTCCCCTCCAGCCACAGCCCCTTCTCACCTGCTTCCCCAGCAGAGGCTCGCAGGGCAAAGCTCTGGGAAGCAACCTGACAGCAAGGCTCATCTGAGGAGTGATTAAAATGCGCTATTTAATTCAGCTTAAATACGGACAGCAAACAAAACCCTGGTGCACCCGAGCCCTGCAGGGCCTGATCCCGCTCCCCCCGCAGTGGGAACCCCCAGGAAAGCTCCCTCCAGGTGCCCTGACCCTGCACACACCATGCTGGATGTGCAGGAGAGGCCTGAACAAATGTTGCACCTCCAAAAGACACCCAGCTACCTGCAAAAACCCCACCGAGCCTCTTCAGCCCTGGCTCAGCTGTGTAAAAATATTTCAGCTCAGTGCCTTGAAGTTGCAATTAAATTGTAGTAATTTAAGATTATCACAAGAGCAAAGGGCAGCAGCAGCTCTTCAGCAGACTCCTCTCACCACTTAATGCTCCTCAGTCTTGGGGTTAAATGAGCTTCTTTAGTGTAAGTACCTTAAAGCAAGTGAATCGTAAACAAAATTTATACTATTTTCTGACAGCATATAATCTATTTAAATTTATTAAAGCTTCTCAGAGAAAATTTAAGATGACAGAAGTATCATTATGCCCCATAAATAACTGGGCAGCCTTGCTGAATTAACTGTGTTTTACATACATATCCTACATATGTGTGCGCATATGTTATTTCATTTGATACACAAATACACGCTCAACAGACATTTCACAAAAGGAATTGTGTTATCCAGTTCAATCTCTCAATATAAATGACCACAAGAGGTATGAATACTAAATGCTAGATACATTTCATATATTTGCCTTTTTACTACCAGCCTTTTCCCAAATTTTTACAGTGCTATGAAACAGGAGTAATTCAGGAGCTACAAATTTTTACACTATATCACATCAAGGATGATAATGCAGATTTTAGCTCTGAAAAAAGGAGATCCACTCCATGAGAAATGCATACTGCAGCGTATGCTGCACACTAATGTCCGATGCACAATTCCCTGCTCAACTTCCCTGCTCCTTCTCCTACCAGGGCAAAACCCAGCTGTGTTACGGTTACTGGTGGAACTGATTTAAGCAGAAAATGTTTATAGATGTTAAAAAACATTACACATTACGCAAAATAGCTTAATAGCATACATGTGCATGTTTAATGCACGTTCTTTTTATTGTCTAATTAAAATATACACCATAAAAATCTACAGGCTTTAGAATAAGTTATGCGGGACAGTTATGAAACCTTACCTTACAGAAAGTATAAAGTACTTACTGTGAGACCTGCACTGCTAATTAAAAAAATGCTTATGCACAAAGATTTGGGATTTCTTAATTCTTCAGCAGATGTGCACTTGGTCTGCCTCTTGGTTAATATACATTAGGATAACAGTCTCTTACTTGGATTTTTTTTTTTAATAGATATTTCCACTGTTTTAGAATATTTCAAAGAAATGAAAGGGACAAATCTGTAAAGTTTGCAATCAAGTGTTTGAATACAAACATGAAACTGTCATGCAACAAAACTAACCTCACTCCCCTGGTTCAGTTCAATTAGTAGCTAAATCCTAACTGTTTATTGTAATAAAATCAAGTGTCTATCCATACTCCTTACTGGTATTTCCACTAAAAAAACTACACAGTAACAGTCTCTCTGATACAGCTAAGACAACAAGTTACACAGTTTTGTAAAAATCAAAAGCAAGGTCCATCCTGACTGCTTGGCAACATGTTTGAAGGAAAGATATTACAAGTTTTCCAAACTCTAGGAATGCAGTCATACAACATACAGTGCTTAATCACAACCAAACTCCTCTATTTTACACCAACACAGAACTTACACAAAGAGAAAAAAAAAAAACAAATCCACGTTTCCTTACAATTCAGTGATCCAGAAATAAAAGCTGAATTCCACAGAACTTCTACATTTTTCTGCATTGCACTACTGTAAAGCCTTCTTCTCTTCAGATCTAGACAGCGTAAACAAAATCAAATCCTAAGTCCCTCTGAAAGTGTAAAAATGCACTTCAAACCATAATCACTTTTTTAAAAAAGAAACAAACCCCAAACCCAAGCCCATGCACATAAAACTAACTTTGCAATCAAAATCGCGAGCGACAGAAAGCCTTGTTTGAAATAGTAGTTATTTTTCTCAGAGTTATCCTTTGGTTTCACAACAAAGATCAGCATTTGTAATGGTCCATTTCTGCATAAGTGAACATATAGCCTTGCTGCCTGATCGAATAGTCCAGAGCTTTCAGTGAGGCAGCTCCTGACAACAGCCCAGCAGCAGCTTTGTTTGATCTCTCCTGCCTTCCTTAATCTGGGTTGTCAAGGTTCACTTGTTGGAGGCTGTTTACTTTACTTTTTCCAGCAAAAAAAAAAAAAAAGTGATTTTTTTTTTCCTGTCTCTCATACAATGACTAATCCAAAGACTAAGGGGGAAGAATGCTGCCAATGCAAGATGTTAAAGCTACAATACCTTTTTGCAACGAGATTTTAGCCGACACCTTTTGAATGGTAACTAGTGGAGAGCTTCCTCCCCCAGTGCCCTGGTCCATTCAATATGGTTGGGAGATAGTTTCAAATAAAATGTGCAGAGGAAAAGCTTCAGAAGAGAAAAGTTGAAACGAGTAGCCCCGATTTCCCTGTCTTCCCCCAAATCTAGTCGCCGAGACGCACGGTACCTCCTTGCCCACACTCGCTTCTCTGGGAACTTGAGTTATTTCAGGCTCTCTCAAACTTACACAATGTAACAGCTTCTCAGCGGTAACAGAAACTGTAAAAATAATACCAAACCGAGCAAAACGCCTGTTTTCCAAAATATTAAAGCAAGCCATGGATTAACAGCACAGGCAAAAAAGTTTCTTCGATGACATGCTTGCAACTTTGTGTAACTAAGCAGCTGTCACTAGTGACATCAACATTTGGTCATATCAGGTAAAATCCAAGTTTAGAAAAACTGTATGAAAAGGAAAACACAGTTTAGAGAACTGTTTTAATATTTAGAACCATCCAGCACCCCAGAAATCAGCCGGCTATATGGTGTAGACGACACGCTACGAGCAGTACACATCCATTACTCACTCCGAGAACAGTTACTAAAAATGAAACCTTAAACTTCTGAGCACAGAAGTTGGGCTCCAGCTTCTCTTACAGAAGCGGCTCAGAGAGCGCTCGCAGGCGGCAGATGCCTCGGGTAGGGACGGGAGGGCTGCGCGCCGCCGCCGCCAGGCTCGGGGTGAACCGGGGGGGAAAAGGACGGGGGGAAAAAGAAAAACAACAAAAAAAAAGAGTAATCTCGCTCGGCTTGGTTCAGTCAAAGCAAAAACACGCAATTAAAACCATTACAGCGAAGCGGCAGCAGAAGACTCGCTGGAAGCGCGGCGCTCCGCCGGGCGATGCTCTCGGCGCCGGGGCCGCCCGGTCTTTGAGAGTTACGGGCGGTGCGGAGCGGGCTGCGCTGCGCCCCGCGGAGCCCTGCCCGCGCAGCTGCCCGCGCTGCCTCCGTTTGGGTTTTCGTTGTTTTGGGGGGTTTTTTTGGGGTTTGTTGTTTTTTGTTTTTTTTTTTTTTTCTTTTTTCCAGGAAAGAAAGAAACCCACAAACCGGCGGGGCGGGGGTGGGGAGGAGGGAGGCGCGGACACGCCGCTCGGCCGCCTGCAGCGCGCACCGCTCCGCTGCCCGGGGACGCGGGCGCGCAGTGCGGGCCGGCAGGTGCGCGGGGCGGCCCTACTTACCGGGCACCGGCGGCGGCTCCGCGGCGCGCAGCGAGCCGCGCCTCCGTCCCGAGGCTCCGCACCGCGGGGCTGCGCGGGAGCGGGACGTGCGCGCACACACGCGCCTGAAGGATGCGCGGTCCGCACCCGCGCAGCGAGAAGTTGCGCCGGGCTGAGCTGGGGAGGCGCGGGTGTTTATTCAAACACTTCGTTTCAGGAAAAAAAAAAAAATAAATAAAAAAAGAATGGTGGGGGGGATGGGCGAAACGCGTCCCAGGGACCCGCGGTGGGGGCGGATGCACGGCGCGGGGTTCCGCGCCTGCGGAAGGGGCTGCGCGGGCGTGAAGCCGCAACAGGTGCCCGGGGAAGGGGGAACGGGCAGCCGGGCACGGCGCGGGGGGAGAGGGGGGTGCGGCCCCAGCGCAACTTCTTGCCCCGAGTGGCGAAGTTGGGGCGTGCGCGCCCCTTGCGCGGCGGCGCGGAGGGACCCGGCGGAAAACACGCGGAAAGCGCGAGCGGGGATGGGAGGGGGGCGGGACGCGCCGCATCCCACCACGGCGGGGAGTGCGCGCAGCGCGGGGCGGGGGGGAAGTTTCCAAAGTGGGCGGGGAGGGGGTGCGGGCGGCCCCGCAGCCCGGGGAGGGGGCTCCGCATCCGCGCACCGCCGCCCCACATCCCCCCCCACCCCCCCGGTACCGCGGCGGCGGTCGGGGAGGGGCGGCCGGGCACGTGGGGCCGGCGGGGGGAAAAGTGCAACAGCCCCGGAGGAGCGGGGAAAGTGTCGGGGGGCGCCGGACTCACCCGCAGGACTCGGCCCTGCCGCTGCCCAGCACGGCGCGGCCGCGGCGCGGGCGGGCGGCGGCGCGGAGCGGCGCGGGGCTGCCTCCGTCCCGTCCCTCCCTCCCGTCCCTCCGGCACGCCGAGCCCGGGCGGCGCGGCGGCGTGCTCCGCCGCTCGGTAAATAACAATAGAGCCCTCCGCCCGGCGCCGCGCCCGCGGGCCCCGCACGCCGCCCCGCCGCGCCCCCGCCCCGCGCCGCCCCGCGCCCCCTCCCCGCCCCGCGCAGCCCCGCGCGGGCGGGCCGGGGGCGGCCCGCGACACCCCCGCGGAGGGAGATGTTGTTATTTTTTGCTGTTGTCAGTCTCTGACGTCACATCCACCTGCTGGGTAAACAAGGCTCGGCGCAAGGGAAAAATAATAATAAAAAAAAAATAAAATAATAGAAGCGGGGGGTGAAGCGCGCAGGGGGTGAAGGGCGAGAGCCCCGCAGGCGCGGAGCTCCGCGGAGGACGGCCGGGGGGGACGGGGGGGCCGGGCCGGGGGAGGCGGGGCGGCCCTACGGGGAAGCGAAAGTGGCGGTGGAGCGCGGTGCGCAGCGCTGCGCATCCCTGCGCACCCCTCCGCACCCCGAGGGACAGCTCAGCGTGCGCGCCGAGGCCGCCCCGTCGGCGGGGGCGCAGCGCTGCGCGCCCCGACCAACTTTTCCGCAGGCGCGCAGGGGCCAGCGGGGCATCATGCCAGTGGAGTCGGGGGATGCCGGGGACCCCGGAGTGCCTTCCGCGGGTACCCGCGGAGCCGCCTTACCTGCGCGGAGCGGCGAGGCGGGCGCTGCCCGCGTTCCCCCCGCAGCGCTCGCCGCTGTGGGCGCAAACAGCGCTTAGACACAGTGCGCGGGTGCGCAGCGGCGCGCACCGGCCGCGGAGCGGGACTGACCGTCCCGAGGGCCGGGCTGGGTGCGGAGCCGCTCCGCGGGGGTGGCTCGGCATCTCGGTGGGTGCGCGGAGCGGCAGCGCTCCCCGCCGCGCCGTCGGGACTCCCGAGGAGAGGGCGAGAAGGGGCAGACTCGGGACCACCCGGCTCTCCACTCGTGCACCGCCGGTTTTAACACACCGACGGCTTTAGCGCGGATTTGGAACCTCCGGCGGGGCGGGGGTCCCCTGCGGTGGCCGGAGCAGGAGAAGGGAGCGGCCCCGCGGGGCAGCCCTGCCCTGCCCTGCCCGGGACCCCGGCCCGCTGCCGGCAGCACCGAGGGGACGGGGCTCGGTCATCGGGCGCCCCGCAAGGATGGAGCGCGTCCTGCCCGGCGCTGCGGGCTGCACTCAACGAACGGCCGCGAAGTTACCGAGCGACCGACTCGTTCGGGGAGAAAACTCTTTCCTTGACCCGCCCGGCTCTCTTCTCTCCCTTTGTTTTTTGGGCGATCGCGCGTGGCTGCCCGCAGGACTGACCCGCGGCCGGGCGCGATGGTTTCACACAGTGCCAGGAGCGGTACCGCGGGCCGAACCGCGCCCGCCGGAGCCCCGAGCTGAGCCCAGCCTGTCCCTAGTCCCGGTCCCCGGTCCCCGTCCCCGGCCCGGCCCCGGCGGCTCCGGCAGCAGCGCCGGGCCCGCGGCGCCACCTCCCGGCGGAACGGCGGGAGCCGCTCTGCCAGCAATTAGGACCTGGAATTACCCTAATAGCGAGGTACTTATGCCTAATTCATTATATTTTAAATAATTAAGAGCGGAAAATCGCTGCAAATAAATATTTGCGGAGGTGATGCTCGCGCCGCTGCCGGAGCGGTGCGCTCAGACCGGCGGGGAGCGCTCGGGGCCGGGAACGGGCGAGAGCCGGGAGCGGAGCGTTCAGCATCCCGCTTCTCCAGCCCCGGCACCGCAGGAGACACCAGGGGATTGTGTGAACGGCGGGACCACCAGCTTTAAAAGGAAACATCGTGTCTTGTTATATTTTATAGTTAATCTGTTTCTTCAGTGGGAAGAAAAAGGAGCTAAACCTGGTAAAAGAGCATTTTTTAAACACACTCCACTATACCGCTAAAAAAATACTTGTTTTACATTTAACCGTCGAATAAACACTTATTGGCTACTTCTTCATCTCGTGTTTTTAGCTTCACACATCCAAACCAGTGTATCAACTCTGTAAAACATGATTAATTCCACAGACAGTACCAGCGGAGGGACTTCTCCCTCCCCCTCTGCCGATGTAGCTGCTAATTGTACTTGAATTGTTTACTGCTGTATTGTTTTACAAGTGCCTGGAGAAAGATGCTTGATATTCCCACCACCGGCAGAACCATCCCAAGAGCAAATGCTTGGCAGATTTTGGCAGGGATCTACACAGGCTACAACTACAGCTTGTTAGCTTAAAAAAAAAAAAAAAAAAAAAGGTGATGACGCCTCTGTAATTATAGGTGTTACTTGTTATAAAGTCAGAATGTTTTCCAAGCTACTGTAATGCCACACCTCCAATGTCCCAGGAGCCAGGCCTTGGAGTCCTTTCCGCCTTAGTCACTGGTTTATGAGGCTTTGCAGAGCACATCACCAGGCTGCACGGCGGGTTCCTGGCCCACTTGGCACTCCTGCATAGGTGCAAAGCCCATGTGGGTACTCAGCTCTTATTTTACCTTTTGCATCAGACATGAAAAGATGAGATATTCACTATGTACTGTCCCAAAAAGTTGGCAGACGTAAAGAGAAATGTACATTGGATTTATAGCCTGGTTTTATGATTATCTGACTTTGTTTCAAATAAGCACAAGCTGCTTCTGCTTGTACCCTCATACTGCAACTTGAGGCAAAACCCCTTCTTGGCAAGATGGTGGTTGGTGGTTTCCACATATTTCCTTTTTTTCAGTGTAGTCAGGGCAAGTCAGATCAGTCTGGCAACAAATAACCTTCAAAAAAGTAGAAAATGCAGCTCTGCCCATTACATGGTACATGTACAAGGTAAAATAACTGGACCTTTCTTTTGCTCAGAGAACTTAAAGGGCAGGAAAGGTCAACTTGCCTATGAGGGGGAATTTTTAAAGGTGTAAACATCAGCTTATAGACTAAGCCCAAAGCTCTAGGCAACACTTGCACCAGCTTTAATGGAAGCAGGATCTGTTCTCCAACTGGGGAAGTCCCACAAAGAGATAATGACCCAGCTAAGGTCTCAAGTTGGCTTGTCTGTCAAAATGAAAGGTGTAAGTTCTTCAAAATGAGAGCTATAACCAAACCCAGATACTTTTTAAAATGAAATATTGTTGGGGAGGGGGCTTCCAGCATCCCAAATTCTGATGCCTCAGTTGCAAACGCATTTGCCATCCTTCATCTGCTTTTGCCATTACACTTTCCCACTTTCCCTGGCCACAGTAGAAGCCATGTCCTGGCCTGTGCTGGGAGGACAAGCTGGAGCAGAACCGAGCTTCCATGTGCCAGGAGGTGCCTGGCAGGACAGGGCTGCCCTGCAGCCACCCCAAGGGCTGGTGCTGGGCTGGCTGTGGCAGAGCAGGCAGCGAGGGAAAGAAATGGCTGTGCTGCCCACGATCCAGGCAGAGCAGGCTGGAGCCTGGCTCCACACACAGGGCAGCACGAGTCAGGCACGGAATAAATGACATTTTGCTCTGTTGTGAGTCCAGAGAAGCTCCACTGCAGCCAGAGTTGGTTTGGATTTGCATGGGCAGTGCAGAGACATGAGTCTTGGATTCACCCCAGACTCCTCTGGGTTCCTAGTGGATGGGAAAGGCTCCCCACGCCTGTACCCACACTAATCCTCTTTACTCCTGGAGGTGTCCCTCCAGCTGCCACGGTACCAGAAGCCACCCAGAGATAACTTTTCTATAGCACATTTCCATTTGTCCTGAGCTGCCAGCCAGTACATATTTCCTTTTCCTGTGGGGGCAATGAATAGCCATTGTATTTGCGTTGGACTATTAATCTGCCTGAATTTGGTCGAGATTCTTAAATGAATATTCATGGGAATTAATGTCATTTAATTCCTATTGCTTCCTGAATATAATTACGTGCTGTACGTGAATTGGCAAACACCACAAGACATCCAATCTCGTTGAAAGTCTATGACCGATTAAACACCACGAGCTGGACACTCGTGCAGTACCGAAGATGCACAAAGCGCTGCCAAGATGCAGCTTGACTTCAGAGAGGAAGCCAATAAAAGAGGGAAGATGTACACTGTGGGAAGCAAACACCACCTTGAGGGATAGAAAATATGATTAAAAAGGTATTTTAATACAAGCTCTTCCCCAGGTATTTGTCTACATGTAGGGACTACATTAAACATTTATATTATTTTGAAAAAAAAGCTTTATTTCTTCCACTTTCTCACCTACAGAAAAACGTCTTTCAGGGCCTCTTGTCTTGGCCTCTTCTGAGAGACAGCATCTCCTGGAAGACCTTCAGCACATCCTACAAATAAGAAGTGCCCAAGCGCAATCCTCCTTCTCCCAGCAGCCCGCCTGCCAAAGTTCACGCTGTTCCCCGAATAATAAAGCATAATCAGCTCTGTATTAAAGCAAAACCCGTCCCCAGCATCAGTGCTACCAACCCCTGTCGTAACATAACAAGGACTCTTCCCAAAATATTTGGGCTTGCCCTGTCACAGTGAGAGGCGTTCAAGTTCAGCACTCTGTCAACAATGCCAGGTGTCTCCTGAACCTCCGGCGCCCGAGCCAAGAGAGAGAGCTCAGAAGCACAGGAATAATCATTATTCACATTACTAAAATGTAACGGAATGTTTAAACAGATAACGTAACACAATCCCTCACAGCAGAAACAAAAAATACTGTTTATTATTTATCCCTGTCAGATAGAAAATGAACTCAATCTCCTGGAAAGCAAAAGCAAGGCTCCTTTTTTTTTTTTTTTTTTTTCCCTTCTTTCCGCAACTGACAGCCATGAAAAAAATATTCTATTGTGGCAGCTGCGCCCCTTCAAAGGGGCTGATGTTCGCTGTGGTTCTTGATAAACCAACTGGCAAATTTTGGGGGTGAAAAAGAAGTGTCTTGAAGCCAAACACATCTAAGAAAAAAAAAGCCTTGTGAAATCAAAAATCCAAGAACAATTTCATGTTGAGTCAATCCGAAGATTTCATTTCAATTTTGATTTTTTTGGGGGAATAAGAAAAAAGACACACACCCCCTTGCTTGAAAATAAAATTAAAGGACATTTTGAACACAAAGTAGTTTCAAAATGAAAAATCAAAGTGTTTCATGTCAGAAGTGTCAAAACTAACAGCTTCAGCATTTGTCAGAGCTTTTTTGAGTTTTTATAAATGACAAGTTTGGCATGTGTGCACAGACCGTTTTGGTGCTGCTGAATCTGCATTTTTGCATGCAAAAAAAATTGGTCGGGTGAAATTTTCTGCGGAGAAGGCGTTTGCCATTCCCTTTGTGTGGAGACCAGCAGCCCTCTCCCCCATGGCTGAGCCTCACTGACACCTCCAGCTCCTCTTTGGCTTATTAATATTTTACCCTTCAGTTTGCAGGACTCCACAGGCCTGGTCTTTTCCAGAACCAGCTCCCTGGTTAGCGGGAGGAGGTGCAAAGGTTAGGAGAGACCGACTGTGCATCTCCAGCTTGATGTGCTGCTGTGTGACAGGCGGCCACAGACCTATCCTAAGGTGACATTAGGTAATTTATTAGCTTGGTTCATTACTGCTAAGCTCCCTTTCATCTGCTCGCTGCCTTCCCAAAGTGAGGGTTTTCCAAAAATGTTTTATCCCAAAAAGTTTGGAGAGGTTACAGTCAGGTTTGCACCTTATGTGGCAGCAGAGCAGGGGTGGAAAGTGAGGTATGCATCACCTGAATTAAGACATTTAATTTAAAATCCTAAATTACATAAAAATCTTAAGTTACATAAATGCTATTGCTATAAAAATGTACCACCAAGCATTTACAATATTAGCAACTGAATATATTCTTGCTAGGAAAGCAGCAGCCACCCGGATTTTGCAGGTCTGCTTCCAGCCTAGCTGACTTTGCTGCAGGTTTGGGACAGTGCCTAGTCCTCTGGGAAAGCAGCAAATAATATCTTCTGCAGATAACAGACACCTACCTGCCTTTTGCTACCCAATTTCTCCAACACTTTCTACATCTCTCTGATGACAGCAACACTTCTTGCTGAATCTTGACAAATTCTAATTAACCCAATCTCATAATCTCTGAAGCTCTCAGAGAAAACCAGCGTAATTCTCTAGAGCAAGAGACCAAATCCAAAGCACCATCTCCTCCTGTGACCTCCAGCACAGCCTTTACTCCACAGGGGATATAAACCCCAGGTCATGTGTGGTGTGACTCTGCTAAAAACCAGATCAGCTCCTTCTCTGCCTTCCTGGAAGGCAGCGTTGGAAGCCAGCAGAGATGGAAACAGATTTGTAACATCTTGTTGGCATTTCTAGGTCTGCTTAAACTCCTGCTGCAGGAGCACATGCAGAAATCTCCACGAGGACATGCCACACTTTCCTCTGCCAGTGGAACAGTCTCATCTCAGGGAATTGGTCTCCTCCCTCCCTGCCCTGCTCTCCCCACAAGTTCAGCATTGCCTGGGAAGGACATGCAGTAATTGCAGCTTTCCCTGTGAAGGGTTTGCTGTTGATGCTGTCCCCAAAGTGTTCTGTGCTGAAGTATTATTTCATCTTAACTTTTTCCACTATTATGACTATTTTTTAATCCAAAAGTCCAACATCAACAAAGATTAAAGCTTTTAGGCTAGTTACATATCTATGAAAACAACAGTCTCCTGTGTCTTGGGAGATAAACACTACCAGATGCTCTAGTAAACACCAGAAAGGAGAGAGAAGGGGGGGAAAAGAGAGTGGCCAGGAGAAGGAAGTTAGAAATAGCAGAACAGGAAACCAGGAAAGTAAATTCCTGCTGTTTCTGGCTCTGTGGCAGTGAAGAGGTTAAACCCCAGTACACTGCCATCTCTAGACAGAACTAGTTGTTATTGCATTGATAAAACCCCGGGTTGTGTTTTCCTTGTCCATTTTGACCCGTATCTGACGTTAGCATTGCAAATGATGTCTGTTGCCATTCAGCTACTCAGAGAGGACAGAAACAAGACAGAGAGCTTAGCCAAGATGATACTAATGGAAGGGGTGGGGAAAAGTCTGATTTACATGTAATTAATTATTATTTATGTAAAAACCATATCGTTGTGGTGGTTCTTGACATCATTTAAAGCCTCTTTTCAAAAGAGGAGTCTCCTCTGTTAGTGCACTAATCTTTTCTGTGCTGCCAATACTGTGACAACTGATGGCAGCCACGCTGGCCCATCACCACCACTTGCAGGGCTCTCATCAACTGCCCAAAGAAGAGAAAGACAAAAATCCTGCCTCCTTCTGAACAGGTGACTTTGCATTACCAGGGCCATGGAATGCTAGCAAACTGTTCAGTGGGAATTCGTCTGACCCGAGGCCAACACCATGCAGAAAAAGACAGAGTTATGCATTGCTATTGTGAAGAAGTTTCAGATTAAATAAATGTATTTTCTTCTGAACTTGTAAAATGATTAACTTATTTATTTGATTTCAGTATCTAATCACAAAATAATTACCTAACCCAGCCCCAAGGTATCTTGGCAATGTTGTTCGAGACACACTCCAGCACAGACAAAAGCTCCCGCGGGAAGACATCAATCATCTCCCCGTACAAATGAAACTGGTCCACAAAAATGAACGGCACGGCTCCACCCCAGCTCTTTCAAAATTCAGCTGTCTCAGCCAGAGCTCCAGTCCAGCTCCCAGACACATCCCTGCCCACTGGTTTGCACAGGAGCTGGGTCAAACCTCAAGAGCAGGGATTACATATGGCAGCATGACCCAATTTATTCAGGCTCTGCTGGACAAAATCTATACAGAGGGAAGTTTATTGACAGCGTCTCACTGGTTCTCTCTAATTTGCCAAAGAGGCTGCTGGGCAGGAAACTCTGTTAACCTCAATCATGGTAGGGACAGATTAAAGGGAGTTGGACCCAAAACCAGGCAGGTCTCGAGCCACCTTCTTAATAAATAAAAAAAAAAAAACCCAAGCACTAATTGGAGCAATTGGATGGGGTGGGGACTTTGGCTGGAGCTGGGATGGGATGGGATGGGATGGGATGGGATGGGATGGGATGGGATGGGATGGGATGGGATGGGATGGGATGGGATGGGATGGGATGGGATGGGGTGGGATGGGATGGACAGTGCTCATTGGAGGGAGGGATGTCACTTGTGGTCCCACTCACACATTGCACTCTCTGGACAGCCCACATTTCCCAGCACATTTCCCCACCCTCTCTCTCCCCCACACCCACCTCCAGAGCATTTCTGCACACAGCACAGCACTGCCCATGCTGTCAGCTCACAGGGGACACACAGTGACACTGGTGGCTCCTACAGTGACACTGGTGGCTACTGAGACCTCAGCCCTGTGCTACCCAGCTGCGTGAGCACACACAGGGCAATCCAGGTTTGCCTGCCACAGGCCAGGTGTACTAAACCAGAAGCACTGCAGGCAGAAACCTGCCTGAAGGTTCCCACCCACCCTTCTGCTTTTAGACAACAGCACAACACATTCTGTTCTCCCATTGTCGCCTCCTTGTCAACTGCTGTGAGCACCGAAGCATAGCTAATCCCACCTGAGAAAGGGTGGAAATCTCCCCTTAAACATATATTTTTATCCCAAATGAATAATTTCCAAACAGCACAAAGCAGTATTTCCTTGCACATCCCAGCTGTGGTAGGATTTTGATTTTCGTCCTGGGTGAAGTGGCTTTGTCCAGCCTTGCCCAGTTTGTGAATGGACTCAGATACCATGCAAGCATCGGATATCCCAGTTGGAAGAAAGAAAAAATAATTGCCCTAACAGAGAACCATCTTCCTCATTGCATTGTTTTGTCAAAAGCAGCAAAAGCTACTGTTGTCAGCTTGAGACCAAGCAAACTCAGCTCATGCAGAGCATGCTTGGTATGAGGAAATGTTTTGTTTCTTGAAGCAAGCTCTGAGAAGGTCAGCTTGTCTTGCCTGCCACTCTATTTCAGGCTTTAAATTTGTTTGTTTGTTTGTTTTTGCAATATTTTTGCCTATGTCATCATCAAAGCATTCAATTTTTTGCTTGCTCTATATTTGTTTTGTTGGGGTTTTTTTTAAGTCACCTTTCCCACAGGGACAAGTAGGCCAATATCTGTGAATTCCAACCTTCAAACTTTTAAAACTGAATGAGGTCAGTGCAGGGACTGTTTTTCCTAGTGAAATTAGCACAATCATAGGGCAGAAATATTTTCAGAGCTACTGAAAACTCTTTATCTGGTCAGTCTAGATACCAGATGTTTTCCTACAAATTCTTAGCTCTTTTTGGTTCACAACTGCTCTCTGCCGTCCTTGCACATCAAACATCTGGAGAGTCAAGACAGTGTTTTCAATCTCAGAAAAAAATCGGGCTTTCAGGAGGGTTATTTTTTTCTGCTGTGGGATTTTTTTTTTTCAGAGAGAGATATTGTTTTAATGGGAAACTTCACACCCAAGAATCTTGTGGCTGGTTGTTCCTACCCAGGATAATTCTCTGGCCAACACATTACAGCTTCCACCCCGATACTGTCAGAGTCAGAGGCACATTTCCTTCAACCCTCTGACTTGGTTAATCACATCAAGTAATTTGTTTATGAAGTTCAATTCTACAAAGCCCAACTTGGAAGCAGGTATTCATCCTCCCAGATACAAGCACTTCTGCTGTAATTTCTTTTAAAGTCAGAGCTGATCTTTATCTACAAAAGGCCGGAGCAATAAGTATTTGGTGTGTTTAGAAAACACGTCTCTTTCACCACACCTGCAGCCTGGCTGCCAACTTTCAGCCCTGTGGACTCTCCACAGCTCTGGGAGGCTCTGGTGCAGTAAACAAAGTAGTTTTCTCTGGATTCCCATGTTCCAGGTACCTCTCCCAAATGTACTTGTGCTTCATGTACTTATGCCCTAAAGGTCTTCACGCACGTCCTGTTTCCACAGCACCTCCAAGGATTTGGTGGGAGTGGGATGTGATGGTAGCTGGGTTTTCTTCTCTAGATTGTCCTGTTAATACTTTACAGGAGATGCAGAAGAACCTTCACTGTTGAACAAGAAACCATTTCAGGAGTTACTCCTAAGGATTTTTCCCCTACCCCTGATGTAAAAGATAAATGAAATGCCATCTTTTGGGGTCCTGGTGGAAAATTGTTACAGCACCCAAATCTGCAGCTGTCTCCCACGAGCTACTTCTGCCTGACGTAAGGTAATGTCCCACAAACCTCTCCCTTGGCATCACTGCTGTTCATGTGGGTCATAGCAATGCCAGTGCCACTGAACAAACAAACTTCAAAGTAAAAAGGAATGCCAGAGCCAGGGAGACATGCCTGGGGGCAAGAGAACCGGGATAATAAACTCACAGCATCACCCTGGTGCCAACAGCCCAGTACTTCTTGTGCCTCTCATTTATGCAGTTCCTTGGAATGGTTTTCTAAGCCACCATTTCATTTTGGAGATGAAAGGAACAGGCAAGGGTTAAACTGGAGCCGCCATCCCCCACCCCAGTCTATTCACTGCAGAAGGAAATCTGTGTCTCTCCCACCCCTCAGCATCCTGTCTCTGCTGCCTTGGAAAACACACCAGTCCCTCACGGCTTCCTGAGGGGCAGAGACCTCAGCCTGCTCCCAGCCCTCCTCCACCACGGGGCACCCTGCAGCATCCTGCTTTTCCCATGGCAGAGCACCCTTCCCAGAGGGCTCCAGCCACAGCAGCCTCTTCCCTCCCACCTGGCCTGGACAGAGGAGCTGTTCTAGCAGCAACATCTCTGGCTCCTGGGTTTTATCCCAGCAGCTGCTCAAACTTGGCCTTGGGTACAGCAGGTATTCCACGGCTACCACAGCTTTTCTCACACCAGGGGGTGAATAATTCCTAAGTGGCTTCTTCTCCCCACTGTCCCCCTCTACCAGGTATACCCCACTGGCTTATTTTCTTTTTTTTTCCTGTACAGTTGATGGAGACAGCCAAAAGGAACTTCAAACTGCTCCCTCAATGTCATCCCATCCTCATCAAGTGTGTTCTCCACTGAGTGCCAAAGAGTTTTCCCATCCCTGTGACTCCAAGGAGCCAAGCCGTGCTCAGAGCAGTCTGAAGGCTGGGAACCCACAGGCAAGCTCCAGTGTTAAACCAAGTCACACAAACCTCACAAAGCCCCCAGGGGTCACACAGGGGTCACTGCTTTCCCCACAGGGCCCTTGGCTGCTGCTGAGCACATTTGCTTTTATTGGGTGGAAGGTTGGCTCCAGAGCCTAAAGTCCTCACCAACAGGCTCAGAAAATGGACCAGTTCAGTTTCCCCTTCAGATACAGGGGATGGGTGCCATGAGGAGGAGGAGAACCCAGCCCTGGGCACCCGAGGAGGCTCAGCATCACCTGGAGCACCCAAAGGTATCCCATCCACCACATCCACACAGCCCAGCACAGCTGGGACGGGCTCAAAACCCTCCAGCAGCATCACCCAGAGCTGTATCCAGGCCAACAAGTGCAGCTGGAAACGTGGAATGGCCCTGCTGCCTTCATCCAGAGCTGGAGCAGGCTGGTGTGAGCTCGAGGGCTGGATGTTACAGAGACATGCCAGGGGCAGGTACTGCACACTCTGCCTCTTCATGGGCAATCTGTGCAGCCTAACTAGGGCACTGGGAATTCACACCCTGGCTCTCTGTGCTGGAACTTGTCCGTGGAGACAAGCCCCACATGGCTTCTTCCGACACTCCTGGTCCTGGGGAAGCAGCACGGAGAAGAACGGCGTTGCCAAATCTAAACATTGAAAATCGTGAGTCATAGTTTCCGAAAATTATCCCAGTGGTATTTAAAAAAACAAAGAAACCCAAAACAAATAAACAAACAAAATTTAATTGAATCCATTTTTCATCTCTCAGATGGCACCCAGAAGTTTCTCCACAGTTCTCAGTGCTAAAATCTCAAGGGAAAGCAAACACATGACAGAAAGCAGGATTAGAGATTTTCATGCATTCTCATGATTCCAGAAGCTGGAGTCTTAAAGAAAAAGAAATAAACAACAAAAAGCTTATGATATAAAGATTATAATTTGGCTCGCAGCAGAAGTAAAACCTCATGGTTTATGTGACAAACCTCAACTGAACAACTCAGCTCAAAAACTTGGAAAAAGAAGGTGAAACATTCCAGTATCATTTTGGCTGCCAAAATAAAAGAAACAATTGTGCAAAATTTCAACACAAGAAAAAAAAATCAGTGAGATTTTTTTCACTCGCATGAACTCAGAGACAAACAGATGTTGACAAAAAGATGTTGCAAATAGTTCTTGCTGTTGCTCAGCTGAGCAATGTGAGTGCATCTCTGGCTCATTAAGTCATCGCTCTCACTCACACACAGCAGCCAGTGCAGTGTCTCTGTTCCCTTGCTGTTCCTTTGCAACTTTTACCACCACAACAGGGATAACTTCAGCCTCTTGTACCATATTAACAGAATTAATTATTCTCATTTCTTCTGCCAGAACATACCTGTACTGCTCTAAGAGAAAGGGGCACAGACCCTGTTTCAGTCATGGGAAAAGTCCCTGCACTTTTTAATGAGATTCTATAATTTGGACTGCAAGTATCAAAGGGCTCAGCTGGCTCCTCTGTGCTACTTTCTCTCCTCCTTCAGCAGTGAAGCAACCCTTAATTGTATTTACTCTGGATTAGACCTGTAGGACCCAACCTAAATCATACCAAGATCCAAGAGGTGCTCTCCTGGAAAAAGCCTTCCCAAATGGATCCCATGTCCAAATTGCAGATGACGCCATCACTGGTTTCATTTCAAGGCAATCCAGATGTTCAGTAAAGTGATTAGGAAGTGGTGTGTATCAAATATAAGATACTCCACATTGAATTAATGCATTTATTTGCTCTGAATGGTTTTCCAGGTCAGGGCAGCACTTTACCTGTCACAAGTAAAGTGCTTTGACAGAACACATGGACATTTCTGCTGCTTAAACTGAGCCAGCAAACAGAATGGCCAGCAACTCCCAAGTCTCAGAAGAGTCCAAAGAAGTACTGTCTCTCTGATATATTTATTTCCTGGCCCACTAAATGCATGAGTTCAGGTCCCATTTGTCAGCATCCTTCATAGGAACAGCCATTTGAAAGGAAGCAAATAAACATAACAACATTATGGTGGGGTCATTGAGTTTCCAGCCTATTACTGGCTAGCAGGTGTGCAGAGTATCACTCAGATCAGTGAATATGGCCCTTTGCTTTGAAGAATGGAAGCCAAGAACTTGTCTTGTCTCTCTGGGGTGCAGCACCTCTGCCCAGACAGACTTGCTTGTTCCAGTGCTGTCCCCAAGCCAAGTGTCCATGCTTGAGGCACAGGGCTCTGGTAAAGCCTTGTCTCAAACTACTGCAGAGTGTGACTCCTACCTCTCCCAAAAGACCTACTGGGGGCTTTTCATTCCCTTCAAAGAGGAAGAATGAGGATGAAGAACAGCTGAGAACGTATCATGGGTGTATCCTATGTTTTACTTCCATATTTAGGAAGCCAGGAGAATCAATAGCTCCCTTCTTCCTCCCTATCAGAGAAGGATTCCGTGGATGTGTTAACTATTACCCCATCTGCCACAGTTTCCTAGAGAGAATTACAGAGACAAAGTTCTCAGGCAATCACAGAAACACTAAATCCAGAGACATCACATCCTCTGCTAGTGGAAAGCATCCATGGACATGGGCAGGATCTCCAGTGTCAGGGTCCCTTCTGCCTTCAGGCCTATGTCTCTTTTTCTCACTTGGGTTTCTCCTTACACCTTCTGCCTGTGAACAGGAGAGGACTCACAAGCACATGGGGGGAAAAAATCCAGATAAGAGAATGCAGCTGGGCTGTAATTTGTAGTTTCACAGTCCTTTGTGGATAAGCCCCAACACAATACATCCATTTGCCTGCAAATTCCGAATTGTGTTAAACCCACAGTAGTTCTAATGCAACAATATCTTCATGCTGAGCAACTTGAAGACTGCTGAGAAATACAGCACTTAAGCAGAACAAAAAGCAAATTCCCAGCAGCACCTTCCCACCCCCATGTTTTTATTGAGTTTTAGTAGAAAAGAATTCAAAAATATAGAAGGCCTGCAGACCAGACTAGGCATTGTCTGCATTAATTTGGGGTTTGCATTACTTTCAGCTGATACTTAGATGAAAAATTATTCCAGCATTCCTCTACGGATTAGGATTTTGTGAACGAGTTTTATAGACACATCTCTGCTCCCTGGACCTGGTGATCCCAATGATTTCCACTGACATGGGCATGCAGGAAAAACAGGAACAGGTCTGTGTATGTATTTTAGTTTGCAAGCCAGTGTCCCAATGAAAAGAGAACGTACAGAAGAATATCAGCTCTGATCTGGGGGCTCTGGAAGGGGTCATGGTAATGTGACTTTTCACCAGCTTTAGTGACATAAGAATCTGGCCACCAAGATACCCATCTTCTGCCATACTAAGACAAATACCAGAAACTGATTTAAGTGGCACCAAGATTTTTCATTAGTGCCTGAAGCAGGTGGAACTCACATCTTCCAGTACCTGAGGAGGTGTTGGGCTCCTCAGTGTTAGGTGTTTCTTTAAGTTTTTGTCTCAAGCTTGTCCCTTAAGGCAAAAAAAAAAGTTTTCAGGTTATCAGAGTTCCAGGCTGCCAGCTGCACTTATCCCATTATGAAAATTTAATTATTGAAATATATAATTTCATAGTTGCCATTTCATTAGGTTATGTAGGACGCAAACCAGAGAGCTGCATTTATAAAGACTCCTCAGTATAATATTTACAATTCCTAGTTTATTTCTGATGGAAGCTAAGTTTTTAGCAGCCACATGTAAATTCAAAGCACTTGGGTCCTTCTCATATACCAGAGGTTACAAACTTGAGCCACTTCTAAAAACCTCCAGGACCAGCCAGCTCTTTCCATACAGGAGAATTACAAGCAAAAGCTTCATCTGGGAATGAGCAGAAGAAATCCATGACTGTGGGAGGGTAATGGTACCAACACAACCTAGCTGAACACAGCATGTGTTAGGAGGTCCATCCAGACACCTTCAGCAGCAATCCCACCTGCTTCACCATCCTGGAAGGATCCTGCAACCCTGCAGTGCTGCCACCTCCCAGGGAAAGGCTGGTGGCCTTCTCCAGTAACATCTCCAGCTCCTAGGAAATACCATCACAAAACTCAGTCCCACTGTTAACAACTGGCCTACAACAGCACACAGATCACTCCTGACTCCACCAAAACTGCTTCTCTCCCAGCTTTTCATGACAGCCCCCTCCCTGGAGCCAGAAAACCCCTGAGCAGAGCCCAAGGGAACACCTACCTGCCCACAGCAACACTTGAGATTCCCTCTCTCCTGTGGCTTCTTTCCAACCAGCCTTGCCCATGACTGGCAGAGAGCTGAAACACATGGGACACCCTTCTCAAGGGCCATGTTTCCCTTCTCCCTTCCAAACCACCTCCTTGGAGGGAACTTACCTTCCTGTGGGCTCCTACAGCCTGAGGAAGCTCTGGGAAAACAGCTTGTGCAGATGGAGCAGGTCAAGGCCATTCCCCTCACTGTCTGCTCATAGGTGTAGGCGTTTTCCTCTCCTGAGCAGAGCTGGAGGTTGCACAAACACAGTGTGAAGCATCTCCCTGCTCTTCTTCCTTGGGTGGGATGGCTGGCAAGGAAAAAAGGGACCTCAGCTCCAGGATTTCTTGTCTGGATACCTTCCACTTAAAGGAGCTGGACCCTTGAACTTAAAGGAGTGAGACCAGGTGGCAAAATTAGGATTAAAGCAGATCAAACATTAGGTTTTCAAAAACTACAGTAAGAATAACATTAGTTGTAAGTGATTGGCAGGAATTAACACGGGCATCCTCACTGCAGCAAGGTCGACAAGCAGTAGCAGAGAAAAATGGGCATTTCTATCAAACATTGCTTCATATATACCCTGCAAAGGCAAACCATTGGGTGGGAAATGAAAATCAAGAAGGAAAAATATATATGTTTCTGATTATTCTATCCTTAAAGTTGTGTTCTGTCATTATGGCAGATTGCTTAATTGTGCTGCTGATTACTTTTCCTGAATTCTTCCTACAGCTGTAGTTTTCACAGTGCCGAGGAAACACTAATTAGCAGGAGGAATGTTGCCTTAATTTTTTTTACAATATATATACATGTTAAAAGAGAGAATTCCTCAGTATTTATCAATTTAGTCCTGACTCTGTTGTTTATTTACCCCTTCTCACTCCCTGTTGATCCATCCCTGCTGTACACGTGGCTGGTCTGAAGTGGGGAGGGTGCACGGAGACAAGTCCCATTTCCAGCTGTAATCCCAGGCAGCAGCAGCTCAACTCAGTCCCCCTCACCTCTCAAAATTCACCTTGTCCAACAATCCAAACGTGCATTCACTGTGGGATGGGTTGGTCTTTGTGTGCATTTGCTGCTAGGAATTCTCTCTGTACTTCGCAATATGTAAAATAAGTCACTGGTAGAGGAGCATCTGCACGATGCTGTAATTTTACACACATTTAGACTCCACATCCTTAATGATCCATCACAGGGATAATTTGATGTTTTTTAACTCTTCTTTCACTTCTCTGCTTGTCCTGTCATACATTCCTGCAATATATCCACTCAATAAGGAGAAATTATTTTGTGTAAATTCATGCTGTGACACTAAGCTTTTAAACTTTTTTGTCCTTCAGTATTAACTGCTGGTTTACACAACCTTCCTCTTCCTCCTTCTCATCATCCTTGCTTCAGCAGTAGCAGTGGAAAGAGTGTTGCAGTTGCTCACTAAAAGCATGTGTGGAGCTCTCACACAAGTTATTTTAGGAGGGGTCGGAGGGGATCCCAGTCTTACACTTCCATAAACCCACCAGTACAGGATTGTTGGGATTAACAGAAAAAAAATGAGGGGGAGTGAGCAACACATGGCTTCTGTTTGTAGGTTTTACCTCTCTCTGAAGTGACTGATGCATTGACCCCATCTAGCACAGCGTTTTTTCTGTTTCTCTTGCACATTTACCCATGGTCTGAGCCAGCACCTCGACTGTGACCCAGGGCCAGCCAGCTCTGTGCAATCAGCAGTTTAAGCCTCCAGCACAGGAGGTTTTTGCTGGGGTGCTTGAGGCTACAGCTATTCCGTCAGCTCAGTTTGGGTTTGACTCTCTGGGAGCTCACACAGCCCACGCAGCCCAGCACAGGCACCCTGCTTCCCAGGAAAGGAAACTTGGGTGGGATGAGAAACCTCTCCAGGCGCCCTCGCTGCCCCGCGGCGTGCCTGACTCATGAGCCGTGCCCGCAGGGCTGCCACCTGTCACTGGGAAATTTCGGTGGCTTCAGTGACTTCCCCAGTCAGCCCTGCCCTTGACACGAGAGACGGGTGTTTCAGTTCACCAGCAGCGCCAAAAAGTCAAGACAAAGCAAACCAAAAGCAGGCTGGGCTGAGCTGTTTAACAGACTGAAACCCAAGGTGAGGAACAGCTCGATGCAGCAAATGTGGTGGGTGAGAAGCATCCAAAACTCGCTGAAATGGGGTTTGACCACCTGAAAACTGGGGAAGAAATTAATGAGAAATCTGGGTAAAGTCAAGGGTAGCTCATTAAGTTTTATTTGTAAGGAAAAGACAATTTTGGGGCTTAGAGCAAGTGCTCGAGGAGCAGCAGCTACACACTGACAGATCTATCAGAGTTGCTTTCATGATTTATATACATTCAGAAAGCCCATGAGCTTCTTACTGCATGTTTTCCCACCACTGAGTTGCTCCTGAATTTCAAATGACACTAACAAATAGCGCTGCTCACTCGGATAAGGACTTCAGGATGCTCCACAGCAACTGAATCTGGCTGTGCTGCTGGGATGGGCTGCAGACAGAATCCCTGGCATCTCCTGGGCTTCCTCCACACTCTTCAAAGGGCCAGACACGACGTGCATGGCCAACCCCGTGGTGCTGGAGGCACTGGGCTTGCTTTGAGCCTGCAGTGAAAGGAGCTTGTGCATGCTTAGCAGGCGAGGTCAGCGTCTCTGGACATCTGGCAGCTCCCAACAGGCTGCCAGACATTGGGAAATCTGAGACAAACACAAAAAAAGGCCTCCAAATCTGCCTGTAAACAATGTTCACAGGTGGGGAACCAGAATGTACAGTAACTCTGCAGACTGCTTTGCTTTAGCTGTAACTGGAATGTGACCAGTTCTGGGTTTTATGGAGTCAAAATCACGACCTTCATCTCTGAAACCACTCCAAAGGCAAGTTCACTAAGGTAATTTAGATACAAGAATTCATTGAACAACTCAATCCCATTTCACTGGACCTCTGTTCACAGGGAGCAGCTCCTACCCAAAAGAGCTTGTAGATGAGGGGCAGCAAAGTCAGGTAGTACAGACTGTTAAAAAACAACAGCAGACACTGTTTGTGGACTACTAACCCAGTTTCTCCTCCAGGAGAAAAGTAATTTTATCTGCCTGTTCCTGGTAAGTACAGAAAGAGATTTCATGGTCACCATAAGTATTAGGATTGAATGTTTGTCTATATTAATCTGAAGTGCATAGCAGGGAATAAGGTAATTTTTCAATCCTTCTGATTATATATCAAAATTTTATGTGAACTTTTTGTGGATTTGATTGCATCAACTTGGGATGTTTCCCAATTTGTTCTTCTCCCAGGGCAGTTTTTCTGGATCAGCTGTTAACAAGCCCTGGTAGAACACATAGTATTAAATATTTGTTGCTTTAGCATTTCAAACAACCTAGAGTGGAGGTCACATCTCCTGGCCCAAGTGCAGTGCCTTTGCTGTCTCAGAGGCCCTCTGCTAGCATCTGCTGCAGCCAAGGAGTGAGGAGTGGGATGGTCCCACAGCAGGGTGTTGGCTCACAGTGACACATATGTGCAAACCACAATCCATGCTTTCCTGCTCCAGCACTCTCCTGGTGACACCTTTCAGTTTGTTTAGGGCAAGGACATGTTGGCTAAGAATGTCCTCAGCCACCCCCTAAATGGCAGCACACATAAATCACTGTTACTTAAATTCTGTATTTCTTTATTGAAGAAGATGCTGCAAAGTGCTTGAAAATAATGTTGGCTGCTGTGAACTGTGGTGGCCAATCAATGAGAGACACGACAGTCAATTACCCCTCCACTTACTGATTATCCTCAGCAATCAGCCTGGATCAATTCCTTCAATCTCAATTGATAGCAGATATCAAATCTGAAATAGGACATTTCAGTGCTTTGGAAGTACTGGTGGAGGGAGGGTGTGCAGTGGCCACCACATTTATTTAATCATTCATTTCACTTCCACTGCTCCAGTCAGCCAGGGGACAGCCTCTCCTGGCCTGGCCAGTGTCAGTGAGGAGGAGAGCTGGACCTCAGCTCACTGTCCCAGGGCACCTTCAATGCAGAGAGAGCCTAGGAGAGAAGAGGAAAACAAAGTTCAGGCCAATGCAGCAGGACAAAGCAGGAAAATAAGGAGGGAAACTTGGATACTGAAGCAAGGAAGGTGTTTCCTAAGGTGCTGCTCTGTGCAGGGCACCTGGAGATGAGCTGCAGTGCAGCCACCACAGCCGTGCTGCTGTCCCAGGTGGCATCTCCATCCATTGCCACCCCTCATGTCACACAGTCACCACTCCAGCAGTGACATTCTCTCGATAAACGCTGGCAGAGCACTCACAGGAGGGATGGTGGAGAGGAGCAGGAGGTTGTGCCTGTCTTTGTTACAGAAGACTTAGCAAAGCTTCCAAATATTTGAAGAAGAGCTGTGCCAGGAGCTCTTTCAGAGTTTCCTTCAAAGATGCCAGTTCGAACAGGCTTTTGTAATTGAGAAGGATCATTTGCATTTGTAATGGTTTAAACACAAACCCATACACACCGGTGTGGGTGAGGCAGCAGGGACAGGGCTGGTTGGGATGGAAACGGTCTGGGGCAGGGAAGAGCTT
Source organism: Catharus ustulatus (assembly GCF_009819885.2). Taxonomy (NCBI): domain Eukaryota; kingdom Metazoa; phylum Chordata; class Aves; order Passeriformes; family Turdidae; genus Catharus; species Catharus ustulatus. The sequence continues at coordinate 3,987,464 of NC_046233.1, read as the reverse complement.
CCCTGCACTCATACCCTCCCATTCAAAAGCCTTGTGGACTTTGATTTTGGTGTCCCTTGGGCATCCCTGCGACCATGGACTGCATGACACCTCCCTGCCATTGGCACCTAAGGGAGCCTGGCCCTCTCAGCATGTCAGACCTGTCCTTTTGGTGGTCCTTCAGCACCTGTCCTTTGCACAGCAGTATAATCTCCTCCATGGATGACCCAGCAGCCAAAAATCCCCATGCCAACTTCTGGATCAGTGCTTCCAGGTACAGACAGCTCAACTGTGAAGTCAGAGGTCTCTTGCCTGCACCAATTGCTCCCCACAGGTGAATCCCAACCCCATGATTTGTCACCATGGTGCTGCCAGCTCCTACAGGCTTCACTGCAGGGAACTGGCTCCTTAAAACCCCATGTCCTAGGGTCAGGTGCTTGGCTTTCCCTTAAAAATACTTGAGGAGGAAGTACAAATAGGAGAGATGGCTGCTGCATCCTTGGAATCATGGAGAAAAAGCTGGGAAACAAACTCAAGAGCTCAGGATATAACCAGCAAAAAACATGCTCTCTTAAAAATTATTTGCTGTTGGGGTTGGCTGTTAATGTAGCTTCAATGTCCGCATGCGGCAGAGGGAGTAAGCAGCTGAAAGATAACGGAGATAATGCATTATCCCTGCGATCCCAGCATGGCCAGGAGCCAAGGCATTCCCTTTTTCTAACACACAATCCTTGTCATAAGATTGAATATCCATTTGGGGGCAGAATTCCCCTACTTTACTCTGCACACTCCCCTCTGAAAGCGTTGTAATGCTTTACTTATTGGCATCTTATTTTGATGAATAGGCTGCAATTGGTGCAAAAATCTCCTGAATGGCTTCAGGAGACTCAGGCATGTGATCGTCGGCCCATTTGTACTAAGTACCATCACTCAAAGTCTGTATTACTCACAGGATGCTTAAGCCAGTGTATTTTCCTAACAGGCACAGTCCTCTGAGGGTACAGCTAATCATGCTGGGGACTTCTTTGAAGTAGCATAAAGGGTAATTATTCCCCAAAGTCTCATTTTAAAAACACCCTTAAAAACTAAGTTTTGTGCCTTTGGAGAGAGAAGTCCCAGCCCCAAGTACGGCAGTGCTGGGAGGAGTGGCTGCCTGCTGGGCTCTGAGCTGCACGGGATGGAGACAGGTCCTGTCTCTGCTCCTTGTCTGAGCTGAAATACAGATTCTGAGGATAAAAATAGGGAAGAAAAAAGGGACCTCTGAAAAATGAGAAATGTGGGTCAAGTTCGAGAAGCTGCCTTTTTTTTTTTTTTTTTTCTTTTTTTTTTTTTTTTTAATGCAATGGTCAGGATAACACAGATGATGGTGTCTGGGAAAAGCAGACCTCAATCAGCAGTGGCAGTGGTGAAGTCTCTGAGCTCAGGTGGATTTCTGCAACCTGTCAGAGCCCTGAAAGAGCTTCTCTGCTGACAAGCTGGCCCCAATGCCAGAGTACTCCTTACCAAAGCTCTTTTCCTCTCAGGAGTGCAGGAAAATGAAGGTCCCCGGGGTGGGTTAACACATGGGCAAGGAAAAAAATTCCCACTGCTGGTCCCAGTTGCCAATCCCTCCTCGTGCTGTGGGACAGGAAACAAGAAACACCATCCCCAGCCCACTCTCCTGGATGGGCTTTACCCTTTTCTTCAGAATTGCTTCTGACCTGGTCAGCACCATAGGGAAGCCATGGAGATGCAGCCCACCCTTACTGAGTGCAGAAATGCATTTGATGAGCTGTGCTCACTTTCCAAGAGCCACACCTGGACAAGGGCTTGTCTGAGCACCAAAAGAGCTCATTCCTAGGTGAGGAGAACAGAGAGAAAGGCAGATATTCCATTTAGCTCAAGAGAGGGGAGAAGCCACTCACAGCACATAGAGGTTCCCTCCATCTTGTAGTATTTCTAATTACAATTAATTAGAAATTGTAGCATGTTCCATGCCATGCTTTCTGCAAAACATTTTTTCAGAGATGTCACCTGACACCACCAGTGTTGCCTGGCCCTTTGTAAGGAGCGTGCTGCTTTGCCCCACTATGGAAATAAAGTGCTTTTTCTATGTCCTACCAGAAGTTCAGAGCCCCATCCCTAAGGAGAAACACCAGGGCAGCACAGCCAGCCCCACTCCAGCTGCAAACCTGCCCAGCCATGACAACTTCTCCCTGTTCATACAGCTTGTTTTAAACTTTTTGTATGCTCAAAGAAAGGGAGAAACACACAAGTCCAGAAAAAAAAGTTATACCATGACTATTTTTAACATGCAGTTGTGTTCACAAACCTCCCAGAAATCAAAGACTTTCTGAATTTGCCAGCAACAGTTAAAGAAAATCTATTTCCTTACTGCTGCTCATAATTTAACCACCCTCCCCTCTTATTTGCACTGTTTATACACGAATTCCTATAGCATTATGTGCTTTGTATAAGCAGGAAAAGTCCAGTCCAGACACAGCTCCATGACAGCTCCTCCTGACTAATAGCAGAATTATCCTTACATAAGTCCCTTCTCTTCCTTGGCATTTTTTCTCCCTCCAGGAAGGTACTTCCCTGCACACCCCGGCGGGATGGAGCAGCTCAGTTCCATGCCTGATGTCGCAGTGCCATCTCATGGCAGCTCCAGTGCCAGCCTTTTACATCTGATTTCAGCTCTTTGCAGGGGTTTTCTTGCTGAGCTATTGAGGCCTTATATTTATAAACTCGCAAAAATAAAAATAAAAAATAACATTTAAAAAAAATCCTTAAAAGATTAAATGAGATTTTTTTGTAATTACTTTAAAACTTTAGACATTTAAGAGCCTTCCAAGGAAGCTCAAGGATGGAGAACAATCAGCAGAGATGACTTCTTTTCTAAGAAGCAGGAAGGATGGAGATGAGGGCAATGAAGATGCTCACATCAATTTTGTAGTTAGCTTTACTCCAGAGGGAGAAACATCACCCTGATTGCTGCTGAAAACATGGAGAGAGGCCACCCTGTGCTCCCGTGGCCAGGTGTCCTACTGGGAGAAACTCCAGGGAAGTCACCAGCTGACCCTCACTGCACAGTCACAGCAAGGGTGTGAGACACAAAGGCAGAAGAGTGGCACTGCTGCTGCTGCAGGGTGCAAATGAAGGGAGTGACTAAACTCAAAAAAAGTCTCCCCAAAATTATTACAAAGTGAAAAAAAAAAGCCATCAAGCTTTCTGTGCAGACTGTGCCTGTGCCACAATGCAGGACCATTTCCCAGTTAACCTGGCAGGCCACCCTGTCCTTTCACAGGCAAATATTATTTGGAAAGGTTGCTAAGAACCAGCAATGCTAATGCCTTTGGGTCAGGATTTTCCTACTCCAAACCCCCTATTTCATGACCAAAGACATACAGAAAAAATCCCCTCTACCTTTGATGGGATTTACAGTGTGATCCACCCCATGGCTGTGACAGCTCCAGCAGGAGGCAGGGTGCCAGGATGGGTGCTTCCCTGGTGGGAGGCATGGAATATGATCACCCAGGGAGGGCACATCACGGCACAGGATTACATGCACCATCCATCACTTGCTGACTGGGTTGTTTTCTCTTTGCACACTTGTATGGAAATGTAACTACAAAACATTCCTCTGAGCTGCTCACTGATGTGCAAATATAGCTTTAAATGACTTCTCTAGGAAAGAATCCTCACTATTTTATACAAATTGTCTTGCATGTTTATTACACAGAATCACGATCCAAAAAGAAGGGGATCCGTCCCATGCCTGTTCATAACTCTGTACACATTAAGAGCTGAACATACTCCAGGCCCCCTCACATGATGAATGATACCTACTTCACTTCCAGCCTGCTCCATGTGCTTATTTATTTGTGGAGCCTCAGTGCTGATGGATCTGCTCCCAGTTCCTCCACCACAGACAGAGCTTGCAATGGGCAATTTGGAGAGGGAGCAATAAAAGCTGAAGCTCTGCTCCTGGCCTCACCACTGTGCAGGAACACTGCTCCAGAATTGCTGCACTTCCCACTGACACTGTCCCCACCACATTTAAAGCCCTTTTTCCTGCCCATTGTCTGGAAGCAGAGCACCAGGCTGGACTCAGGAGCCACGAAGGTGCAGGATGCCCACCCGCCCACTCCAGGAATGCCGTGCCTGGGAGGTACCCACGGGATGTCTCCTGCTGTATTTAGCTTGGATGGCTCGGCCAGCCCATTCCACTGTCTGCACAGCCTCGGGGAGAGTGCAAGGAAACAACGTACTGCCCAGCCAAGCAAAACACGGGGAGGTCAAAAGCTGCCGCACGGCTTCTTGGAGATGACACACACACAGGTCCACTTGTGTCCATCCTGCACTAACAGCGCAGCTCCCAACCCTGGCTCCTGCACACACCACCACCCTCCCAGGGATGAGATTTTGTGACCTGGATGGGAGGAAGGTGCTGGGGTGGGCAGTCCCCGTGCAGAGCACAGCCCTCATTCCCCTGCGCTGTGGTACACATGGCTTCAGAAATAATCCAGTGTTCATTACCTTGTCAAATTAAGAAACTGAGAGCTGTCAAAGTGTAGCAAAGATCGGAGGTGGCTTTTATAGCAAACTGTGGAATCTCCCGCTGTTTGTCTCATCTAATTTCCTCATCCTCATTGTCCTAAGAGAATCATTACAAGACAGGGAGAAGTAGAGAGATGAAGACAGGAACAATTTCCAAGCGAAGGCACCTCCCCCTTCCATGTGTGTGTGCAGATGAGAGGGTTTATATAAGCTGTGTGGGATCAATAATTTCTCTCTGTCAGGTTTATGTTTTAAGACAACTCTTAGATTTCCTCCCCTCTGGTTAATCTGCTATAGAAAGAATATGAAAATAAAAATATTCTTTTGCCTGGCAGCAAACACTCCTGTCTTCCACCACTGGCTTTTAAGAAAGCAGTGCCAGAGAGAGCAACATGTGGCACATCTCAGGCTCCTTCAGCTGATAAAGCCCTAGAGGAACCAGCTGCTGTGGCAGCAGAGGGTGAACAAGCTGTCCAACAACAGCAGCAAACCCAAATAAATTAATAGTCAACACTGTCTCTGCTGGGGAAGGAAAGGTTAAAATCATGCCAGCAACTGGTTGGGGACAGGCTTTCAAGGCAAAGCTGCCGTTCTTTGCATGCTAATTGTTATGTTTTCCAAAGATTTCATCAACTAAGTTGTGTTCAACAAACTGCTATTTAATTACTAGAGTAAAATCCTGTTAATTAGCCAGCCCCAGAAGACATCCCTTCATCCCTGCTAAGTGAAATTCCCAACTAATCCCTCCAGCAACCATTGTGCTGCAGCCTGGAGAGCCCCCGAGTGCAATTAGTGATGGCCACAAAGGTGGGGGGACCATCAGAGCTGGGCCTCCACCTGCTGCCAGTGGCTCTCTTCAGCCCTGGGAAGGTGCAGATCAGCACAAAGGTAACACAGAAGTAAAAATCTGTTCATTCCTCCTACCAATCCACAGCTCTCTTTCCTGGCTCCAGTTGCCCAGGTGGTTTCAACCACAGCCTGGCCAGCATCTCCTCTTCCCCTGTGCTCCCCCTGGGCTGCATCCCCTTCCTCCCTCTGTGCAGTCCCTGCCTGAGCCCCTGGCAGGGCCCCTTCAGCTCCACACCACCCTCACCTACCACCGTGCAGCATCCAGGCTTCCCCAGGAGGATGCAGCGAGCATTTTTACAAGCTGCTACACACACTTCTAAACACAACCAGAACTCTTCTCTTAGCTCAGATCTCACCTGGCTTCCCAGGTGTATCAAGGATATGAAGTTTCCACAAAATTCACAAAACAGCCTGGATAAAAGTGAAGTGCTCCAGCTACAGAAAAAGCTTCAGCCTTTCTGGGTAGTGCCCGAGGGCTCCACTGCAGTGTGAGAAGCATCAGCCAGGGCTTGTTCCCACCCCAAGAGGGAAGCAGGTTTCTTTCATTCAGCTAGTCTGGAGTTTCTTTGCAGTCTGTCACCATGGAAGTTAAATGTTTTAATTTTACATTGAAATGCCAGCAGAAATTAATCTTGATAGGAAGTTGTAGGCACTTCTCTGATACCCATTTAAACAATTTAGAAGATTTTTGAAGTACTAGGGGGCTCATTTAATCAAGTTCAATAAAGCAAATCTCCAGGTGAAAATAATGAATATTTAAAAGAGTATAAAAATTAACTGTTCAACATAATTTGGTATAAATACATCCCTACAGATTAGGGATGAAAGGACGGTTCAAAAATTCTACAAAGCCTTAAAATCAATGGTTGCAAAATTCCAATTTGTAATTTGTCATGCTCCTGTGAACTTGCACTTGCACAGATCCAAGCCCAATCCTGGATTGTGGCATAAGAGACACTGAATTTTAGTTGAGAAGATATCCATCAACCCTTATTCTAAGTAAAACCAAAAACTAGTATTAGAATTAAGACATATGGAAAAAAACAAAATCCCGGATTTTATAGACTAGGAACTTAGAAGAATGAAAAATTTGCAACAATTTGAAATACAGACCTTGATAGTCAGCCTGTAACCCTGCCCTAGAGGGGAAGGATGTCTCTAAGTCTTTACCCAATGTTGAAGCAGAGGTCTATAAAGTTCTATAAAGTTAAAGAGGCACACTAGACAACAACATCACAATATTTGCCTGCAGTTGGATGAATAAGTACCTTAAACTGGAAAGTTCCAGTGACATCACCAGATCAGCCCCTTCTGCCAGCAGCTCCAACTCTACTGGAATCAACATCCATCCTGAAAACAAACCTGGGGAAGAAATAAGAGGCTGTGGCTTCTTTCCAAAAGTAAAAGGAAGCAGAAGGAGAGGTGCATGATTAATTCTCCATTAGTATTCCACTTACATTTCCTCCAAAGACAGGGAAATATTTCAAGTGAGAAAGCTTGCTCATCAAGCAGTTGAAAACATTTCTCCTCACTGTGTTCTAACCCTCACTTCCCTGAAGTCACTTTTCCCCTCCATCACACAGGCCTGGAGGCTGTCCAGGTACATCCCTGCAAGTATCCACTGTACTTCACACTTCTTCAATGAAAAAAAAAAAAAATCTAAGAACAAAACAGACAGCTTTTAAGAGAGTAACTTTTAATGTAAAATACACAGGTTTGAAAAAGCAGGACCAGTAGCATTTCATCCCAGAAAGCAATTACAGAAGCAAGATGCTTGGATTTTAGAAAATGTGTTTAATTAATAATGCTCATTAACTACACAGTTTTAATCCATAAATACAAGTTAAAGCTGTAAGTACAAGATAAAGTTGTAAAAAAAACCCTCAAATGTGTGATACTTATTTTTAAATTTATTTGATTTTTATGGCTACCTCTTAATATATTAAAGATGTGAAAAACAGTGCAACTTGAAGAGCTGCCAGACAAAAACCTCTAAAGGATGAAGGAGTGCTCAGCAGAGGGTATGTTCATCTCTACCTTGCAGCTTCTTGTAAAAGGAACACATCAATCTTTGGTAGCGTATTAAAACACCTCAAATAGTTAATATAGACAAACAATTAAAGGTTAACACTCATATTCCTATTCAAGCTGCAACACAAATTTCTTTACTGTACTTTTTGTTTATTTTAAAAGGACACTTAGGAAGTTTTGAGGGCTTGAAACTACAGACAATGGGGTCTCTTCCTTTGTACTGAAGTCAGCAGCAATTCTGATGCTGACATAGTGAGTGCAGACATGGGCCTGATGTACTTAAGGGAGTGGGAGGGACGGATCCAGTCTGTACAATTCATTAGAAAATATTCATGACACTTTTTCATGGATGTACAGAAAGGTACCATAAGAGAACATACAATATAAAACCATACAACCATTCCCTATCACCCTTAAATAAGAGTTATTCAGTTTGCAGAGTTTCCTACTGAGAAATTGCTGATTCTAACCTGAACAAGGGCTGCTGTTCTGAAATCAATACAATTAGAAGACATTAACATCATCCTATACAGGGTTAGTTCCAATATAAATGTGTTCTCTTTAATTGCTCATTTAAGCTCCCCTTTTCTAAATACATTTACAGTATGTGCTGTTGTCAGTGCAAGGCCAGATTACACTGAATATTAGAATAAATGCAGTGCAATTTCTCTCTCTCTTGGGACAAAATCAGTGAGTAAATTTTAACATGACAGGAATGTTGCAAAGTGAAAATTGAAAACACATTTCCCCAAGCCAGGATTCCTCTCTGTAGAGTGTATCTTGGAAAAGCAGCATAGCATCTCTGCATGGTTGCTTTTCACTAAGTACAGCACAGAAGAAAAAGCCAACTACCTTAAAGAAATGGGAACAGATATAATCCAGCTGAACAATAAGTGGCAAAAATATTTTTTAAAGAAACAACTAAGAACTAAAACCACCAACTCAACATGAAGGAATGAATCAGGTATTTATTGGTAAAGGCAGCTGTTGGTTTTTTTCATTCTCAGTAGCAACAGGCCGGTTTGAAATGTCAGAAACTCAAAAGGGCCAACCCCATGCAGCACTTCTGCAGGTCTTCCTTCCACCATCCTCCTCCTTGTCCAGACCAGTTCAAAACACCAAATAACAACAAATGATCTTGGCATACAATGCACTCAATGCTTTCCACGTCAGCCTTCGAAAGCATGATGATCTCTGTGGGCTAGGGAAGAGAGAAGGGGAAAAAAAGGGAATGGAAGCACATGTAAACTCTGTTAAAGAGTTGAAAAGATTAAAAAAAGAGAAGATAAAAATGCATAAATCAGTCAAGGGAGAACACAATGTGCCAACAAGGGATCTTTCAGAATACACTCTTTGATAATACATTTATAGGAAGCCTAAAAATGAGATCCCTTAAAATCCTGATTGCAAATGGTTCCTCTAAATTAATACTTAAATTGGACAGTATGTAGCCTTGAGAGTTACTAAGAGATTTGTTGAATTTGTGAATCAGGCAAATTAAACATGAAACAAAACAGATTGTACAATGAAATTAAAAATATCTTTTGAATGATAGTTAACTTCTACATTGAAGGGACGTAATTTTAATGTAATGACAGATGCTACATTCCTAAGTGATTAATGATGAATCAGGCAGGATATTCCCATAGAAATACCCTACCAGCATCTTGTTTTTCTAATGAAGGTAGAAATGAACAGCACAAAATACTTACATTTATAAAAGACTGCTTTAAAAGATGTGTGTGGGAGAAGTTGATGAATCTTTTGTAAAACGTTTGCTTCACTTGCCGAAGAGGAATTCATGTTCCAGACTTGCACAACATCTTCACGGTCACGAACACTGACACTAACCCCAATTACTTCATCATCTGCACAGAAGGGGAAGAAGCATTAAGGAATATTTTAAAAGTGAGACATGTCTAATTTGCTACTTGTGTATTATGAAACAGTGCCCAAAAGCTGGAAAAAAAATAAAGATGTGAAAAAAAGAGCAATCTCCAGTGAGGAAAATACCAATGTTCAAACCAGACAAAGTAGTTACCAGAAAGAAACTCTGTTTTTAGAAGTTATTGGAAATATTACCTCATGGTGTTTTTATGAAGTGCCATAGGATTATTCATCTTTTCTATTAGCATTCTTAGACTTGATTAGAAGGGAATCACAAGACTCCCTCCAGTAAGGTCAGCAACTTCTAAAGACAATTTACCTAAAGTGATGTCTACAAGCAGAAATGGGAGAATGAGGGTGAAACAACTAAAACCCCAGGAACAGTACCTGGTGGAGATCAGACACCAGCTTTTCCATACTTTGCTCTCTTTTTCCTTTACATTTTGTCAAGACAGCAACAGAAAAAAAAAAAAAAGAAAATAAAATTAATTAAATTGATAAAGCCCCAATCAGGTTGCTGCTGCTGCCAGTGCTGGTAACTCAGTGCTACACTGAAGAAGCCCTTTTTGGTGTGAAGTTCTCAGGATGCAGCTTTGTGGAGAGCTCAAAGGCCAGGCCCCAGCTGGGAGCAGTGGCTGATCCATGGGAACTCCATGGCACAGGAAAGGACCACTAACAATGCACAAAGGAGCTGTAAGAAGCACATGGCCAAGGGCAAGAACCACCTCTGTGGGCAGCAGAATTCATATATTTGCTTAAAGTGACCCCAACCCTACCAGTGTATAAAGGGTGTGAGAGACCACTTGAAAGGTTATTTCTGAACTGCTCTGTAAACCTGAGAAATGCCATTCTTTTTCATTAACTGATAGCCAGTGAAAGACAATCCCTAACAGGATATTCACTGTCACTGTAACAGCCACTTTTATCAGATATTCATGTTTAGAAGAGAAGCAAATATAGTGAAAAGAAATGATGGAGAAATGTCTCAGTCATTACCTGCTGCACAACAATCTGTAAACTGCTCTCCAATAGTTGCTAGCAGGAGCTCCTTCCAAACTGCAGCCTAAGGAGGCAGGAAAATGTTACATTGACATTATTATTTCTTAAATTAAAAGTTAGGTTTGCTAGCTCAGTTTTGGATGTCTTCTCTTTCTGAGGTTGTCTTGACAAAAAGGAGTATTTATTATAAGTGCATGCTGTGTTATATAATTAACTGTTGGGTCTGTACAAGATGGTTCATCTTAGCCAAGGAGATGCTGTGATGAAGAATGAAGCCAAAAAAATAAAAATGAGAAACAGGCATAAAGGTGTTATTTATGCTATTTACAAGGCACTGAAAGCTGACTGAAGTTCACCTTCAAGCAAACCTTTCAGAAGTGACTGAGGCCATGTGCTGCATAGTTTGAGAGATCAAAAGTACCTTCATGTCAAAAAGGGGCTGTCATTCAGCCTCTGAAAAACAAGGCCTCTGGGGTCTCTAAATTCACTGCCCAGTAATTCAGGCTCTCCAAACCACTTGTCACTTCTGACAATCTTCACACCTTGGATTATAGGAGGAAAAAGACAATTTCAATTTCAGTCTTTTGTGACCGCTTGGGACTGCAGGGGAGGAAAGCTGCAACTCACAAGAAAAAAGCCCACAGGCAAAAATCAATTAACTTTCAGCTGAAATTTTGAGTACCATCTTTCAGCATTTAATGCCTTCTGCAAGGCTGTCACATTTTTCTGACACTTCACTTTTTCTGTTTAAAGGCCTGATCCAGAGCACACTTACACACATAAACACCATGTGTGAAGAGGTCAAATCTCCTTTCTGTGGCAGTTCACAGAAGTTACTCACATGCATTTGATTAGAGAGGCAGAGAAACACAGTTATTTCATTAGAGCTCGAGGATATGTCTGAATAGACTTCATCTTTCACACTTTTAAATGAAAAAATATATAATTTAGCATAGATTATCAGGAAAAGGTATTTCTATTTTAATTTGCATGCCTGTAAGGATACAGTCGTGAGAACAATGGTGATTATAAATTACCTTGTTTCCAAACTGAAACACTGTAGCTTTCATTTGTTTTATAATACATTGCCAAATGTTATCAAAAGCAAAACATATGGAATTATTGAAAAGAAACTTTTGCTCATTGCCTTTAAAAGGGTATGGAAGTTAAAGTAGTGTTGTGTTGGGTGATGTAAGAAGTAAAAACCTTTACAACAGCTTTATCAAATAGAGTTTAAAGAAACTCCCTTACTAAACAAGGTCTGAGTACAGAATCAATGTAACATACCGTACTTTCTTTAGGGACCTTCATTTTCCATACACCTCCTTTGGCATTGCTTTCTTCTTCCCTGTTATGGGAAATAGATCAGTGAAAATAAACATTTAAATCCACATCTAGATAATCCTATGTTTGTGGTTTAATTTCCCCAGAAAAATCTCATCTGAAATGCAATTACTAACTCCAGGGAGCATGACTCTGACTTCTGACATCAGAGATAATTCTTTCATTGTTCATATGAAGTGTATCTCTCAACACCTAATCTTTTTCCTAAGTTTTGTGTATTGGAAAACACTTGTATTTTCCCTGACTACAGACCATCTTTGAAGTGGCTGCACACTGTATGGGAACGAGCCACAAAACAATTTTACATTTTACTATGGTAACCTTTAATTTTGGAAAACCTCTGGCATATTTTCACAGAAGCAGATTTTACTCTTCCCATTTACTCAATTTAATAAAAGAACATGAGCACACTTCATTTCAGTTTTTGTGACAGCTAGAAATTAATTGCCCTTATTAAAAAAAGACTGGAGCTGCCTGAGGTCAGGGCAGACATAACCATTAAACTGCCTTGAAATGACAAAGGCACAATGCACTAACCTGTGAGCTTCTCAAGTTTATTCTGTCACAATTCTTTTTCTAAGACTTTAAATTAGGGCTTCTAGTTTCCTGTTAAAACTCTGTAAAGGCCAAATTAAAGGAACAACCTAAAAATTCATCACTGGAATCTAAACCGTGTGACACCTATAGAGATTCCACAGGATCAATGATCTCCCATCAATCCTGACAGATGCTGGGACAAGAGAGGGAAACTTTGGGAGGACATCATCAAAAATCTGCATCCTCAATTCTTACTTCAGGATTTCTCTTTCTTTCTAAAAAAAAAAAATTAAAATGCTGAAATTGGCCAGCATACTGTAATGGTAGTCTGAGAAAGCTTCTTGGCAGTAATTATTGAAAAGTTAGCAAATTACTGATGATGAGATCAATCTCTTGCAATCCTTTTCCTAAAAATGCAAAATTACTTTGATAGGCTTAAATAAGTGTTTAATCGATCTTTTCATTTTACACCTCTACTAGTTGCTCAACAAATGAAAACTAAAAATAGGAAAAACAAACCCCAAAAAATCAAACCCTTAAATTCTCTCATTCATCCTTAAAAAGATATGAATATTTGAACACAATGGTCCAATTGATTTATACAGACACCAATGTTTTTTCATGCTCACTTTAGCTATCCTGACCAGTCACAGGATTTTCACAAAAGTAACACAGACCTTCAGATACACTTCACTTTAGAAAATTTACATTTCCAGTAGATTAGGACAGAAATCTCCTGCAGTCAAAGTTAGAAAACTATGATCAAATTAAAGCACCCTGATGCAATCACAATCTACACAAATGATGCCAAAAAGATCAAAACTCTTCAGAAAGTGCTGAGGTTCTGTGAGATGTGACAGAACGGCAACAGGAAGAAGGGATGCAAAGTTTGATTTCTGAAAGGAAAGCATCAATTATTTATACTTTATTCCATTACTATTTTACAATCAAATACGAATTTCCTGCAATGAATTACCTCTTAATGTCTTAAATTACTTTTAATCCCAGGTGCATTGGCATGTATAGGCATATGAAGCATAAACTTCACCTGTACTTTTGCACAGGTGAAAAGGAGTGAAGGACCATCACATTATTTCACCAGTTTCAGTGAAAAGAAAATAATGTGCAAACTAAATAAATTCAAATAGAAGTAACTTACTCTGTGGTATTCCTGAATTGATATTCAGAGTAACATTCTAATTTCTTAGCTTCTATTTAATAATCTAGTTTTGTACATTTACATCCAGAGGTGGACAATGAAATTACAGTCCGTGTTTTCAATAAAGACTCTTTGGTACAAGTCACTTTTAAACTGAACAAGAACCTCAGAGTATTTCTTTCATTGGTCTCTTGAGTTCAGGTGTTTGCAGCCAACAGAAACAAGACCCTCCTGTCCCACACCTTTCACTCCTGCAAGTTATTCCACTGCCCATTCCCAGAAATGTCTGCTGACAGCACACGTACCAAAGCGGGCGCCTTTCTCCCCGCATTAAATGGTAGCTACACCTCAGAGGTAAGTTTGTCACAGGAGGAATGTTGTTGTAGACACTCCAGAAATCCTTAAAAGGAAAAATATCAGTTGCATTAACACAAGAGAGTGTTTCATGCAGATTTATTTCCTTGCTAATTTTCTCTGAACCAATTACACATCCTTCTCCTGGAGAACGGGCACTTTCTATGTCATAATAAAAAGCTCTGAAAAGAACTTCTCACAAAATCATTTCTACTTTTATTTTTTTTAGATGCCAATCCTGCATATGTGAAGGTGGAAAAAACAGGGAGCAGTTCAAATGTAGATTATCCTTTTGGATACAAAGGGAAAAAATCATCAAAACCAAGTTACACTGAGTATGTCAGAACAAACCAGTACACAAAACTTCCTTAGCATATTAGAAAGATACATTTATATCAAATATCTACCTTGCATCATTATGATTATCCTGAGTTACAAAAACCCCACAAACAATAATTCTGGTGAACTAAATGTCTAACCAGCAACCCAACTAGTTTGTCTGAGGTGAAAGGTTTCAACCAGATGCAAAGAATCTGAGATGCAAATGTTAATACAGGAGTGGGGGAGAAATTCAAAGATTCAAGTTACCAGGAACCATTGGATTACTTCCCAGTATTTCTGCTGGTAAAAGGAGAAGCTGTCAGGAAGGTTTGGGGTGGATAAAAAGGCACCCAAAAGCAGTAGTGAGTAACAGGGGGGGATGGTTGAAGAGATCCCAATCTCTTCTCTCTTTATCCAACAGTTGTGAATAGAAAGGATTTTTAAAGACTTAAATTGCATCAATATGTGGTGATGCAATATTAATCATTAGTGCAACTCATTAACTATTATCTAGACATAATATTTAAGTATTATCTAATACATTAAGTAATATCTACTTAATCACTAGCACAACTTTAGAAACAAGGATTGCAACATTATGTGATAAAATTTTGTGGCCCTTGGCAACTCTGCCTAACAGCCATTACCTTTACCCAGCCACAAGAAGAAATCAAAGACTACTAAAAATAGAAAATCTTGGTCTGAAACACCCATTACAACTATGATCTTACTCTTAAATAGTTGTGTGCTTGCAGAAGAAAGAGCAGATGTACACTGGTAGATGGTTGTGGAAATATTTGAGAGCTCTTTCTGTCCTGAAACTAGGGACGTAGTTTGGAAGGTTTTGTGTTGGAAATCTCATGCAATGTATGAAGTTGTGAAGACCTTCATGAGAAAGCCTTATTTAAAACTTCAGTGGATTGCTACAGGTGTGTTTCTCAAAGAGAAGGGTCTGGCATTACCCTAAAATTTCATAGATTTAGTGAACTAGTCAGCTCAGCACTGAGACAAATACCAATTTGCTACACACTTCATGCTGTGGTATTAAAACAGAAATACAATTTTACTTGCAAGAGATGCTCACTACTAGGCAATGGCAGGTGACACAGACATGCAGAATTTCTTACTGCTGCAAGTATTACACAGTTTAAGAGTCCTTTAATTCATTTTTGCTAGTCTTTTTTTAGATACATACTCCAGGAGAGAAACCCCACCAAAAAAAAGCCACATGCTGCAATTTTTAGTCTTTGCACAATTAATTTCTGTATTAGAAAAGGGAGAAAAGGCTGGACAGATATTTAAAATACATCAAATAAAATAATTCTATGTACTAGTGGAACCGAGGAAGGTTTGAGAATCCAGCATGCCCAATCCAATACGCCTCCTCCTTTTCCCATCCGGAAATCCAAATGGAACTCAAACACTGACTCAATAGTACAAACACACAGCACCAGTAACACTCACGTTTCACACCTCAGGTAAGCAAAGCCACGGTTGTGACTCATCCTGGAGGAAAAACAAAACTTGAGGTGTGAAGTTACATTAATAACATGTGGCAGCTCCTGTAGCAGAGCCAGACGCCTTACCTGCACTGTTTGTACTGTATAAATCTTCTTCAAATTTAATGCACATTCAGCTGCTGTTGTGCCAGGAAGTGACCTTGAAGACAAAGCACTGATTAATTAAAATATTTATTTTATCAAGGAGGGAGAGAAGGGAGATGGAGAGGGAATGTGAATCGCATGAGTGTGAAGTTGAAATGTTCACATGTCAAAGGGGAAGTCCAACTCCAAATCATTTAAAGATAGGACTTAATGTTCTTTTATACTTGCACATAAATTACTATTTGCCAGGTAATTAATAAAACTAAACAGAAGTATTAAGAGTTTTAGCCAAGCGGAGCAGTGCGGCTCTCAGAGCTACCACACACCATCAAAGCTCTGCTGTTCACAGGGGATGGGCTACCAGAAGGGAATCGCATGATCCTACCCCGAAATTATTTCCAATCGCATTTCATACACCCCAGCCCCCGTTTTTAGCGTTTTAAAGCGCTCCCGGTGCTTCACGCTTTGAAAAATAAACTGATCGGCACACCGTGTGCTGGCCGCTAGGGCCGCTAGGTGGCGCAGGCGGACAGCCGGCGGGTACGGGGAGAGGGCACGGGGAGAGGGGCACGGGGGGAGAGGGTACGGGGAGAGGGAACGGGGAGAGAGGGCACGGGGAGAGGGCACGGGGAGAGGGCACGGGGAGAGAGGGCACGGGGAGAGGGGACGGGGAGAGAGGGCACGGGGAGAGGGCACGGGGAGAGGGCACGGGGAGAGAGGGCAACGGGGAGAGGGCACGGGGAGAGAGGGCATGGGGAGAGGGCACGGGGAGAGAGGGCACGGGGAGAGAGGGCACGGGGAGAGGGCACGGGGAGAGAGGGCACGGGGAGAGAGGGCATGGGGAGAGGGCACGGGGGAGAGAGGGCACGGGGAGAGAGGGCACGGGGAGAGGGCACGGGGGAGAGAGGGCACGGGGAGAGAGCACGGGGAGAGAGGGCACGGGGAGAGGGCACGGGGAGAGGGCACGGGGGAGAGAGGGCACGGGGAGAGGGCACGGGGAGAGAGGGCACGGGGAGAGGGCACGGGGAGAGAGGGCACGGGGAGAGGGCACGGGGAGAGAGGGCACGGGGGGAGGGCACGGGGAGAGGGCACGGGGAGAGAGGGCACGGGGAGAGGGCACGGGGAGAGAGGGCACGGGGAGAGAGGGCACGGGGAGAGGGTACGGGGAGAGAGGGCACGGGGAGAGGGCACGGGGAGAGAGGGCACGGGGAGAGGGCGCAGGGAGAGAGGGCACGGGGAGAGGGCACGGAGAGGAGGGCACGGGGAGAGAGGGCACGGGGAGAGAGGGCACGGGGAGAGGGCACGGGGAGAGAGGGCAC
Organism: Catharus ustulatus; assembly: GCF_009819885.2. Classification (NCBI taxonomy): domain Eukaryota; kingdom Metazoa; phylum Chordata; class Aves; order Passeriformes; family Turdidae; genus Catharus; species Catharus ustulatus. The sequence goes on along the minus strand of NC_046233.1, from coordinate 3,970,542 downwards.
GGGGAGAGAGGGCACGGGGAGAGGGCACGGGGAGAGAGGGCACGGGGAGAGGGCACGGGGAGAGAGGGCAACGGGGGGGAGAGGGTACAGGGGGGAGAGGGCACGGGGAGAGGGCAAGGGGAGAGGGCACGGGGAGAGAGGGCACGGGGGGAGAGGGTACAGGGGGGGAGAGGGTACGGGGAGCGGGCATGGGGAGAGGGCACGGGGAGAGAGGGCACGGGGAGAGAGGGCACGGGGAGAGAGGGCACGGGGAGAGGGTACGGGGGAGAGGGTACGGGGAGAGGGCACGGGGAGAGAGGGCACGGCGGGAGAGGGCACGGGGAGCGGGCATGGGGGAGAGGGCACGGGGAGAGAGGGCACGGGGGAGAGAGGGCACTGGGGAGAGAGGGCACGGGAGAGGCACGGGGAGAGGGCCACGGGCGGGGAGAGGGCACGGGGAGAGGGCACGGGAGAGAGGGCACGGGGAGAGAGGGCACGAGGGACGGAGAAGGGCACGGGGAGAGAGGCACGGGGAGAGAGGGCAAGGGGGAGAGAGGGCACGGGGAGAGAGGGCAACGGGGGAGAGGGGGCACGGGGAGAGGGGGCACGGCGGGGAGAGGGCACGGCGGGGAGAGGGCACGGGGAGAGAGGGCACGGGGAGAGAGGGCACGGGGAGAGAGAGCACGGGAGAGGGCAACGGGGGAGAGAGGGCACGGGGAGAGAGAGAGGGCACGGGGAGAGGGCACGGGGAGAGGGCACGGGGAGAGAGGGCACGGGGAGAGGGCACGGGGAGAGAGGAATCGGGGAGAGAGAGAGGGCACGGGGAGAGAGGGCACGGGGAGAGGGCACGGGGGAAGAGAGGGCACGGGGGAGAGGGCACGGGGAGAGAGGGCACGGGGAGAGGGCACGGGGAGAGAGGGTACAGGGGGGAGAGGGCAACGGGGAGAGGGCACGGGGGGGAGAGGGCTGAGGAGAAGCGCGAGTCCCACAGGTCACCCAGTGAACCTCCCTAACTCCAGGCAGTTCTCCCACCGCCGGCAGTGATGCCTTCAAGCCACACGTACCATCAGCACGGCCTGTAAAGCCCAGATCCTTGGGCTGGTCTCACTGCCAGACACCCTGGTGCACCAGGTGTGGTTCAGTTTCTGCTCCTCACCCCCAGACCGACCATCACCAGCTCCACCCAGAGCTGCTCCTCTCCCTCAAGGGCTTTCAGAGAAGCCATAAGAGGAATGGTTGTGGTCACTTAGTTTGTTCAGCCTGGAGGAGACTGATGGGGAGACCTCGTTGCAGTCTACAAGTGCTTCATGAGGGAAAGCCAGAATGGCTGGATATCAGGAAAAGGTTCTTCTCCCTGAGGGTGGTGGGACACTGAACAGGCTCTCCAGGGAATGGTCACAGTCCCATGGTTGCCAGAGCTCCAGGAGCACTTGGACAGAGTTCTCAAGCACAGGGTGCGACCCTTGGGGATGGTCCTGTGCAGCACCAGGAGTTGAACTTGATCCTCACAGGTCCCTTCCAGCTCAGGATATTCTGTGATTCTGTGATTCATCCCATCATCTGAAAGGTCTTTCCAACCTAACTGGTTCTATTTATAATCTTTTTCTCTACTCTTCAGCGCATGAGACATGGGATGGTGCATCCACACCCCCAGACATCCCTATGTTCCTGTCACTGTGCTAACAGTGCATCGTAACACCCACCTTAAAATTCCCAGCACACAATCCCACAGGCACAATTTTGGGGGAATGAGGTCAAAATTGCTGAGGCACATTCATTTCTTAGAACTAGAAACATTTTTCTTTCCCTTCAGAAGCTGAAGTAGGTTTCTAAAGAAAAACGAAGATCAAAGACAAAAGCAACCTCCCATTGTGTCTCAGAAGAGGAAACAAAAATGTGTAAAATTACTAAATCTGGAAACAGAAGCAAGAGAGCAGGTTTAAGGAACAGAAGAAAACGCAGCTGTTGCTCGGGTAGCAGCTGAAGAAAGGATAAAAGCAAACCAGATCTCAGCATCCCTCCCTGATACATCTGATCAGCATGAAATATGTCCAGGGAAACTCTGAAGTTACTCTCAGTTGTTACAGATATAATTGAAGCTCTGGGCAAACCCTAGATATTCATGTAAAGGAAGAATTTAATATGCAAAACTACTGAACAGCATCACATCTTCAAAAGTCTAATAATAGCTCTAAGGTTCTTTCAAGGCTCCTATTAAAATAAGCTGCTTTAAAAATACATACAAAACCAGCAGAAAATACCACCCAACTTTTTCAGTATAAAACAGGCAAATTAACATCTGCTTTACTATTTGCCTGTTAATTACCAGAACTAAGAGCACATGGTGGAAGTGGCAGGAAACAACAACAAAAATGAACAAGAAATCGCTGTGGCACAGCTTGTAGTCCAGTGGCTCATGAACTATGAGAGCTATGAGAACTCCCATGAAAAAACTGATAACTTAAAACCAGCAACAAAAAAATCTGTCATCAACATGATAAAAGGAATTATCATAGTAAGGTTTGGAGATCTGGGGTTTTTTAGTATGTGTGTTTTGGCATTCTTTATGTACACTTTCCACTCAGCATTAAACAGCAAAAAGAGAAAATCACAGTATTTTACAGAAACAGAGCCAGTCTGATTGCTTTTGAAAGCACAAAAAAAGAGGTTAAAAATTCAAGCAGACTTTAAAACTTATCAAGTGATTTAACTATTTGTCAGTAGAGAGTAGAGGATTCACAACCAACTCCCCCTTGTTCTTGCTAACCATACTAGCACGTCTCTACCAACACCTTGTTCCATGTAGAATGGAACACAAACAGGTAAAACCTGAGATAAATTTTGCTTCTTTTTTGTCTCACCCCACTGCCAAGAAATTATTTCTCTTCTGGACTATTTCTGCCACTGGTGGCTTAGCAGTCACCAAAGCATCTGGCATCACATATGTTGTACAACAGATACTATCATCACTTTATATATTGCTGATACTGCCACTGAGTTGCTTCAATAGTAAGGTCTACTCAAATAAAAGATTAAAATGCATTCTCTAGCCATAGCCTTCAAAGGTTACCTACATCATCATGGTAGCCATTTAGCAAATTTAATGCCATTTAAAAGAGCAGCAAAGATAGGTAGACAGAATAGACCACTCCAAGGTTATAAAATGGTTCATTTTGATAGTTGCAAATAACATTTTCCAGAGAAACTGTGATCAGCTGGCAGAAAGCACCAACCAACCAGCAATTACCTATTTTAAAAGTTATGGTGAGTGACCATTTATTCCTAGTAACCTGCCTGGTAAGTGCTCCAGGCCCACCAGATTACAGTGTTATCTCAGCTTTCATTCAGCTCTGGAAAGTGTCAGTCATTTATGGATATGAGCATGAACACCCAAATGTTTTTATCTGAAAAACAAACAATCAAACAAAATCCTACTTAAAAAAACGTAATTGAGAAAATGATGATGCATCAATTTAAAAGTTCAGGATCATTTGCACAAATTTGGTTTAATGCATGATTGTAAGGCAGAGACAGTATTTTAACAGACAGACAGAAGAAAAAAACCTTGAATTTCCTGTAAAATTCAAAAGTTTAAATTAAGTTAGCAGAAATTATAGATGATTTTCAAGTAAAAGAATCTGTAGAAATTCCTATTTCTGTAACTCTCCAGCAAAAACTTGCACTACAGGGTAGGAGTAGTAGAAGGGTTGTGTACTTTACTAAAAACCTCAGTACATGTGCCACTACAAAACAAGACCCTGCAAATATTGACCCTTGAAATGAAGCCAGGATTCTTCCCATTCAGATAATTTTATTGCCATCAACAATACAATTAATCCAATGTGCCCTACTGACCTGTCAGTTATTGCCATGGTGAACAATTCATTTCCAAGAACTCAACAGGCCCTGCCAATCCCCATGAGCACAGGAACAGAGAGGAGCTGGATCATGGCACCAGCCTGGCACTGACAGATCCTCTGGGGTGGAAATAGTTGTTCTGGTCAGCACTTCACCTACAGTTGTGCATCTGGGTTTTCCATGGAGGGTCTGTACATAAAATATTTCAGTGGTTCCCCTGGTCTGCCTGTTTCATGCCCTGTGATGCCACTGCATCTTCAGAACCTTTATAGGAGAAATTCTGGTGCAGTATCAGGACTAATTGAATTTCCTAAGCAGGCCAGATCTGCTGTACAGCATCTCGTGGTGAATCATATGGGAATATGGAAACAGGAATAATCTCCACAAAATGAATCCTAATGCCAGCTTTCTTTGCTACTCCTTCATTATTCCAGCATGAATAAAGAACAAAGGATACAAAGATAAATTCCATTGTTTTATCCATGAATAAACCTCCAGGTGGTTGTGCTTATGTTAATTTCTGATGCTGAACTGTAGCTTTTCTGTTTTTCTGCAAAGAATTAAGTATAGAAGTTGTTTCATATGTGCTCACACTGGCCTTTGTTTCCCAGTGGGAATCTCATCACAGCTTTAGTGGAAGATTTAAAGCTGCCAAGCAGTTTTGAAAATACCCCTGTAAGTCTTAGCCACAACTGCTTTTGGTATAAATAAGTAAAATATTTACTTACAAAGCATAAAGTCAAAAACATGCTGTGGCAACTAAATAAATCTGGTAATCCATTTTGAATACAAAAACTGATTTCAAGCCATCAAAGCCTGTCAAAATGCACTTACGGGATTGAACATTCTTATGATATTAACCATCATTTTTCATTGTAAGCCACCTACTCATAAGCTGTAATAGATGAAATAGATCATCCTAGATAAATAAATTTTGCTATAGGGAAGAAGGGAAAAAATTGAGTTTAGTTTCAAATGTCTAATGTGTTCAGTTAGGAAGATTAACACATTATTAAAATGGTTCAGTTATCAGAATGTATCTACTCAGTTTTATATAGAACTCATCTACAACATACAGAGAGAAAAATCAGCGCATAAGGATAATACCACATGTAAAAATATTTGTCTTTCCTGGACAAATAACACTGCTTATTTGACAATCTTTATACACATACTTCCCCTCACAAAGACACTGAAGAGTTAAACTATTCTTGCAAGAGAATTAAGATTATCTAAAGGGCATTGTTCGAAATCAGGCAAGAAAACAGGGCAAGCAGGCCATGATCCTGCAAAGCGATGGGAAACTGGGAGGGGACACGGCCAAGACAGCTGACCCCAGCTGACCCAAGGGATACTCCAGACCATCTGACATTGTGCTCAGTACATAAAGTGGGGGAAGGAGGAGGGATGTTTGGAGTGATGGTGTTTGTCTTCCCAAGTCACATGGGATGGAGCTGTGCTCTCCTGGAGGTGGCTGAACACCTGCCTGCCCATGGAAGCAGTGAATTAATTCCTTGTTTTGCTTTGCCTGCGTGTGCAGCTTTTGCTTTCCCTATTAAACTGTCATTATCTCAGCCCACGACTTTTTCAGCTTTTACCCTTCCAATTCTCTCCCTGATCCTGCTGGTGGGGGAGTGAGCGAGTATCTGTGTGGTGCTTGGGTTTTGCCTGGGGTTAAACCACACTGTGTGATACCCGGGCTAAGTGACAGTTGGGATTTACAAATTTTATTAAGTAGGAGATTTGCATCATGTCCTCGTGTGCATTAAAAGTATAACCATCTTCACAGCTTTGTATTTACACAAATATCACACCCAGATCCACAGCCCTAAATCCTATTAAGGGATGTTTTCAAGTGCATAAGGTGGCTAGTTATCCAGGACAGCCCAGCTTTGATGGGCATGTCACTTGACTTTTCCTTTTGGGCAATTCTGGTGTTGAATGTGCTACACAATAGTGACCAGATGGCAATGCTTGTATTTTATTTGTTAAATTCAGTGATGCATATTGACACTTCATTGTAAAAATAACTGAAATGTACAAAACCTAAGAAGGCAACCTTTCTTTCAGAGCCAGAAGCCACTGTGAGCAGAACCAGAGTCTTCCTGGGATAAGCACAAGTGTAAAGAGCCAATAGGATGATGAGCTTCCCAAGGTGGCACCAAAAGTCCCCACAAGCCTTGTTGAAATTCCCCCTGCCCCCAAGATCACTGCAACAAAAATCCTACCAATGAGACACGTAGGTATGAACTTGGAAATCTGTAGAATGGACAATATAAACAGCAGATCTAAACTCCTGTCTTCCAAACTTCTAGCACTTGACCTTGGAACATTTTAACAGTTAAAAAGGAAATCTCATTTGTCTTAAGAGGAAAACACCTGCCAGTTTCTCTGCACCTTCTTTGGAACAGCTGACCTGCAAGCATTTAAAGACCACAGATAGGATCTCTTTTGTCAAACTGGTGAATATGAAGAAAGCTTCATGTTCATTTTCCTAAGGCGTTTACAGGGCAAGATAGCAGAGAGCACTATCAGATGGTTGCTATTTCAGACACGGATACCAAGAAAGGCTTAGCACTAGCGGGAAATGCAGATGCCCTGTGACACGTGAGGGATGATGGCAATGAACCAGACCTGGTCATAGGATGCCAGCCTCCAGATGTTCAGGCATTCACAGAAACATGTGCTGATGTAGATAAACAAAGGTTTTACTTCTAAAGCAGGAGATGGATCCAGTGCTGCTATGATAAAAGCAAGGCCGTGAACCCCAAGGGTAGCACAGCACCAGTTGCTACAGAAAGTACCACTTAGCTGATGGATATTTATTTTAACAGCGTGACTTAATGAAAAGATATGTTTTAGAGATCTTAAAATTGCATGTCATAGATCTCTCTCACAGTAATTTAATAGAAAGAGATAACTATGTATCCATCTCAACATCTATTTATCTTTAAGCATCACTTCTTCCTGCTTTTCTCTGCAAGTACAGGGTAAAACGTACCAGCGGTGAAAAATCAATACCATCTCCTGAGGAAACAGCACTGCTCCACACTAGGTGCTGCTGAAGTAGGTTAGGGAAGTGCCCACAGTTATCTTCTATGGAAAGTCCAACTGATACAAGCATTATCTTCTACAGAAAGTCCAACTGATACAAGCATTATCTTCTACAGAAAGTCCAACAAGCCTAAGCCTCCATCAAATCTCTGTGGATGTACCAATAAATGTCCCAGCCACTTCTGTGGGGTTCTGCAGAGATGTGAACTTCCACACATAGCAATAAAGTAAGATCATGGTTCTGTCTCTTGTGTGCTTTTTAAATTATTTTTGCCTTGTTTGCTGTCATTCTTGTTCCCTGCCCTTATTCTATCCTTATTACTGGTAAACAAAGCACATGTTTTGTGTATATATGGTTCCACTTTTTTTTTCTTATATACACACTCTTATTTAAAAGTTAAGAAATAACAGTACTAATTAAATGCAGTTACATGTGATCTGAAAAGTAAAGAAAAAAAAAAACTAAAGAATAACTGAATTTTAAGAGTTTAAAGCATTGTGGAAGTAAGACTTAAGAAAAAAAAATGGAAGTACTCAGGAACTCAACATGGATTTTAACTGCTGACACTGATTAAAAAAATAGACATGCTTATCTCCACATGGCGTAGGTAAACAAACAGACCTGTTGGTGACTTGATCAAACACAAGTTCAAATGATGCTTTCTAAAACAAAGACACTTAATACACCTTGGATCCCAAACCTGACCATAACTGCGTCACGACTGCAAAAGGAGTAATCAGAAATAACTGATGGGTTTGCTTATTAGATTTGAATTGCTAGACCTGAGTTTTCAACAGTTCCTTGTTATTTCTCTGTCATGAGTTTGAAAGTTACCAGAAAAATATCAAAGAGGGAATTTTACCAGTAGCCTGGGGCACTATGTTCAGTGGTAGAAAAGCTGACAAACTTCCCTTCTGGAGTAGGGAGAGAGGAGAAATACACCAAAAAATTGAGAAAAAGAAGCTGTAGATTAAATAACAAGATGCTAGAAAATACATGCTAAGAAAACAACATCAAATGCTGGAAAGAAACTTTCTGTTTTGACTTTGGCACTTGTTCCCTGTGCCTTGCTGTGTGCACCACAGGGGTGAGCTCCCTTGGCAGCCTCTTTCCACGGCATTAGAGGCTCAAACTTCAAGCAAACGAAATGTAATAAGAACCTGCAGGTAATTAGTAAATTTTAGCTAATCCTTCAAAACATATCACTTCGGATTTTAAGAACTGATCGCTTGCAGGAACCAAACCTGCTATTAAAGGGCTGTAAGATTCGGCATGTCACGGTCGGCGGGACCAGGTCCGTCTGGGGCAGCAGGGATGCACAAACCACAGCAGCAAAGCGCAGCCTTTACCCTCCTATTCCCGGGGCTGGCAAGCGTCATCTCTAAATTCAGAGCTCAAACCTGCACCCCTGGACCGATGTGTGTCCGCTGAGCTACAGAACCGACAGCGTTTCCAAACCAGTTTCTCTACGCGGTCCCGATGGGGACCGGCACCGGGACAATCCCTCTCACCAGCACATTTCCCGTACGCAACCCAGCATTAACTTCCCGCATCCAACCTTGGAGGAGCGAACCGCAAATCCCAGAGATGCGCATCCCTTCCTAGAGGGATCTGGGGGTTTCCCGGCTGCAGCCCCCCCACCCCACTCACTTGTCCAGCCAGAAGGTCCACGGCGAGTGCAGCGGCAGCCCCGGCGCGCCCCGCCCGGGGGGGCTCAGCGCCATCTCCGGGCGGGCGGGGAGGGGAGGGGACAAGGGACGCTGCCAGGAGGGAGCGGGAGGGACTGGGGCTTGGAGGAGACACAGAGAGATGGGGACGATGTAAGACGGGAAGGACAGACAGACAGGGTGGTGACAAGAGATGGGCATGGCCAAGGGACCTTTGGAGAGTATGGGTGGCTCCTCAAAGGGACACAGGCGCTCGCTCCATCCCGTTGTTGCCTCTCCTGCAGGGAACAGCTGAAGGGAATCGCTGATCCCGTTCCTGAGATCTTTACAACAACCCACGGGCACGAGGTTTTGGGGTACAGGGGTCCCCAGGGCCAGCACCCTGCACCACAGCGCTGCTGGCACCCCCTTCTCTGCACAAACACAGGTCACACTGCAGACCTCACAATTCTCAGCAAAATAACCTTCGTGCTCAGTTTGGCTTGGCAATGCTGACCAAAACACTAAATCTTTAAAAAAAACCCCCAAGTTTTAAGACAAAATATTTTCTACGTTCGCACAGTGAAGGGATGGCTACTGTGCAGAGTGACCATGGATGGAGACCTTTGCAAACTTAGCGGATAATAATTTTTCTGTTTCCCCATCTTCTCCACACTCCATTTAATTTACATGCCTGGCTTTAAGGGAGATGTTCCTCACAATCGAACATGGACATGTGCAACCCCCCTCACATCACTTTTAGAATAGTACTTTTAAATTAAGATTCTCCCCATTAGGGAGAACATTAGGCCTGTGCACAGTAGTAAAGTTAAACACCCACATAAGTGATAACAGGATCAAAGACCATGAATCACATAGATTTCTTTGCAAGCATATTTAGTAGGATGAATAATTTTATATATACTTCATCCTAAAAGAAAAATCAATAAAGACACCGTCCTTTAAAGAAATAAAAATCTAACAGTAAGAAAGGGCAGAGATCACCCATAAAAAGCAGTCTGCAGTGACGATGAAGAAAAACAAAAAGTTAATGATTGTTGTACAGATGGAAAATGCAAACTGCTAATCCAAATTAAATAAGATCTGCAAAACAAGTCACACCATCTCTTGCAATTTATTCCTCTTTAAATAGAAGGCAAGATAATGACCATTTGGAAGAGCCTGGAATCTAAAAATTCATTGGTATGCCCACTCGGAGAGTTTTCTCTCTATTTTAATGATGAGCCCACCAAAAATGTTAATCCTGAAAAAAAAACCTACAATAAATGGCTGTATCTAGGCACAGATTTTCTCAGAAGAGCTGGAGAAGACAGGAGGAGAGGAGGAGAGTGCTAATTTCCTATGACCCAAAAGAGCCACATCTTGCCTCTGTGACTGCCAATGACACATTTTTGGTGTCCTCTGCTGAGGTTGCCAGCACAGTATTAAATTTTGGATATGCAGCAGCATCACTCTGGAAATAAGGCCAACCCCACCAGACCATATTACAAAAAATAACTCTGAATCCAGCACCTGCCTCTGATGGAAGGACACACTTCAGTGAAAACCCCCAGATTCCATTAAGAGGGAGCTGCTCATCAGTTAAAACATTACAGCTCATGGTAAAAACAAATCATTCTCTTATAAACAACCTGGGCTGCAAAGAACACTATAGAAATAAAACCCCCACACCTCTGAGAGATGGAGTGAGAGCCAGGAGGCACAGCCTGTATCATTATTCCAAATGAGAGATGTAAACCTCGGTTTATTCCTTATTTACATCGGTAAATACCAGGCTTCACAGTGGCACAAGGAACGTTGGGGGAATCTCAACTAACAGTAAATTAATTTGGCTGTGGAGGAAGGGCAATCACAGGATGCATCAAATTAATGCATCCTTTGCCTACAGAGACTTCTAAGAAGTCGTGACACAGAGAAGGAGTCTCCTGAGATGAATCTCACAAGGAAAAATGATCACGAGCACAGCATCCTGATTCTGCTCAGCTACCTCATGCTGCCAGCACACCTTGAGTGAAATCATTTTGGAGATTAAAAATCCCAGGAAGTTATTACTGCTTTCAGAGAGGTATTTATAGGACTTGAATTAAAAATGTATTTTATCGATGTTTGCTACATATTTGGAAGGTTTCTTTTTAAGGAAACCCTGGTGATGTCCCCTGTGCTCTTTGTACCTTCTCAAGCAGCTTTACCAGAAGCAAACTGTGCAGCCCTGTGCTACAAGATGGTGCAGAAATGAGTTGCTTAAAGCTCACCACCACAGAAGGGGCTTGTGGCTCCATTCCTACATCTCCTCCCAGCCACATCTTCCTTTCCCTTGCAGGGCTCTCCAGGTAAGCTGCTAATTTTCTGCTAAGGAAAGCAGGACTGTGGTGGGGAGAGCAGGAGTCAGGTCAGCTCGTTTCCAGTGGCTAACAGGTGAAATTTTCCCGGGTAACAACTGAGAAAAAAAACCAAAAAAAACCTACAAACTGAAGTGGGGATACACTCTGCCCCATATTACGTGCTCCTACCACTGCTTGACTGCACCCAGTTTCAGGCACCTGAACCTTTTTGCTAGACAAAAACCCAAATTGCCCCATGTTGGCATGAATTAGAGCTGAAGAAGGCACATTATAGCCCGAAGAAACAATAAATACTTCATACCTCTTTCCTTGGTTTTATTTGAGATTTAAATCCCTACCCTTATAATCCTTGCTGATCCCAAAATCTTGACAGCAATGGGTACATTACATGTGCTTGAAACATTATTTGTCTGTTCCAGCAGATTTTGCTGTAGTCCCTGCTCCCAGCTGGTGCAGGAAATCCCCTGCTACAATACAGTGGTGTTTTGAGGGGGCAGAATGCCTCTTAAAACCATCAGGACCTTCCTTTCCCCCGCTGACAGTTGTGCACCATCACTGTGGCAACAGCTATGCCTGCGTACATTAGAAATATTAGGCAAGAATTAGGCTTATTTTAGCTATATTCTAATAGTAGCACCTGGAAGGGAGGAAGGGAGGAAGGGAAAGGGAACAAGCACCATATGAGCAGTCACAGTGCATTTCCACCCTGGAAATGTTCCACAGCAGTCTGAGGCGACAGGTACTGCACCTTAAAAAAAAATCTAAGCAATCACCTGGCTTTGTTCAGTGCTGCTGACAAAAAAATGAATGGTGTGAAACCTTAGCTAGACCTTTCTCCAGCTGAAGATCCTCTTTTTCACTCTGAGGCAGAGCTGGTTGGAACATAAACCTTCCTGGGCTTGAGGGATGGCTGGAGCACAAGCCTCGGCTGCTGTGCCCAGCTGCTGCTGCCTCACAGCCTGAGCCAACAGCCATGAAATGTAATTTCTCTACCAAATGCTGGTGTCACGATCACTTGCTCTTGAAACACTGCCTGGGACTTCAGAAGCATATTAAGTAACACAGGAGCTGCTTCTGAGAGGTTCCCAGGAAGATAAACTGATCAACCGAGAGCTGAAGCAGAGGTGAGGATGAAGGGATTTTCGTTGATATTTGCTTCCAGAGGCTTAAATAAATGTTTTTTTAAACCCTAAAACACAATATTAAAGTGTTGAATCCCAATGCTTTTGGCAAAAGCTCCCTCATCTAGGAATGATTTCATATCAGCCAAGCTGTTAAGCAGAGGTTGTCATGGAAACAAGTTTTATTCAAATGATATGGCCAGAGATATACTGTATTTAGTGAGTTCTTCATTTGCTGCATATTGGGAACATGTCAGAACTAAATGATATTGCATAACTTTGTTTTCTAAAAAACAACCTGGCTCACTGCCCCTGGTTTTCTGACAGGTTTGTGTCCAGTCCTGCCTGGGACAGAAGGTTTTCCACACAGTACCTGCTCCACAGAGAAGCTCCTCAAGCAGCTGGTGCCTGCAAGCTCCCAGAGAAGTCTTCCTTCGAATATATCAACCTGCCCAAGTCAAACAAGCTACAAGCCTTTCCTCAGCTCCTATAACTGACATAACCATTTATTAGCACAAAAAGAAGTGCAGTTCAACCAGTTCCTCTCCTCCCTTACTATAAAACTTCCTACAGATAAATTTTGGAAATCTAAAAAAAAAAAAAATCTATAAAATTACATAAAAGTAAAGCCAGTTCATGTAGTGGTGGGCATCTCATAAGTGTCCTTGTAAACACAGGAATCCTATTAACTTCCTCTTGGTAACTGATGGCAGAAAAAAATCTCAGGAAGGACATGTGCATACTAAATTTGTACCTCTGCTTTTTTAGCTGTGAAGCTGTTAAAAAGTACAGGAACGTTGTCCACATCCCAGGAGTAAATGTATTTTTTTTTAATATAACAAAAAAATAAATGGAATAGTTCTTGCTCAATTTATGAACTAAAATCAAGTCAGCTTTGGCCAGGACACTGTGTAGAAACTTTATCCAGAAGAGTGAAAACAAAAATGAAATAGAAAATTGGCTCCAAAATCACTCTCATGGAAACCACAGTGCAGACTTTATGGAGTAGCATCCAAAGGAAGGTGGTTTAACATCTCCCAAGGGACCAAGATTCCTGATTGCCCAAGAGAAGCTGAGCATTAACGAAAAGGCAAGCAAAATTAAAATCTTCCCTTTAAGTTGTCACATAATTGAACATTCTGTAAAATGCTTCATGGGAAAGAGAGGGCATCTCACAACCTCCTGTGAAAATGGAACAGGAACTTGCTAATTTCTGGGGCAGGTGATCCTAGATTTCTCCAGGCTTTCTAATTGCAGTTAATAAAGGAAAAAATGGGTCCAACAACCCTTTTGGTATATTAAAAGCAAATCACAGGATGGAGTTCTGCCAGATATGAGCATGAAGAAGGCAGTACCTACCTCAAGTTAGTGTACAAGTTGGAAAGACATCAGTCTTTCCAGGATCCTTGATGCATTCCAGAATCACAGCTCTCTCTGGTTACCACCACTTGTGAAGGAAGGCTGAGCCTCATCCAAAACCCTTTACAGTTAAATAAGGGCATAGATTGACTTCATCATGCTTTGGAATAGATACCTAGCCATCCTTGGGGAGCTGAACTGGCTTAACCCAGCATCCAATTCGTGCATCAGGTATTAAGAGGCTGGAATTTCTTACTTAGATTTGGATACTGGAATTTTACTTTCATCCTTCCCTGTTCTCCACACTTGGAAAGCACTGGGGCTCTCTGAGGTGCTGAAGAGATGCTCAGCAAAGGTGAGGTCAGGAGCATACATGCAAGAAACTGGACAGATCTCAAAGTTATATGTTGGAAACTAACTCCAAATATCTTGCTTTTCCTGATTTTCCAGTAAAATATCTGCAGTGTTTAAATTAGATATTGCTTCCCCAAACATGAGGATCCCAGAATAGCACCATCCTCAATGCTATTCTGTGTCATAATGTAGTTGGCACCACATCTGGCACTGTCTTTGATGTGCAACATGAGCTAAAATACTGATTTTTTTTTTTTTTTTGATAGGTTTCCCAGTGTACAGCTGAAGGAAACAATGTGCAAGAGTCACATCCTACACACTGCACAAACCATGTTAGCCTGGACTGCAGAGAGAGGCTGGGATGGAAACCCCCTACTACTATGGATATCATTAAAAATTAGTACATTCTAACAGATAAAAATTACAGGATGTAATATTTTTATATAAGCTTGCTGCTCATAGGGGTCATTCCACTTTCTGCATCACACCAGCACGTTTGGCACCTGCCCAAACAGCAAAGCAAAGGCCCCCTCTGGAAATAAACCACTAGAGGGAGACTGACTTCAGCAATGAACACCCACAGGGAGAAAATCCTGCACATCCATTAAAAAAACCAACAGGATTTGGGTCAAAATTGCTCTTTGTCTTTCTTCTTCACACATAAAAGTGGCTGAAATTAAAGGGTCAAGTTTGGTTTCATCAAGGTAAACTGAGAGAGCATCATGTAAATGGGATCAGGCAGTCACGTGTTCTTCTGCTGTTTGTAAGAAAGGTTAGGCCAACTCTATTAAAAAAAAAAAAAAAACAACCACCAAAAAATAACCCAGCCACTGAAAATACTAATAGCTGTATCCTAGCAACATCACGGATTCCATGTGGACTTTGTTCTGGAGTCTACAGTCCTATTTCATCAAAATTATTGACTTTCTCAAAGTCTCTAAACGACCATCAAAAAAACTGTTAGTGCTTAAAAAATACAAACATTTAATTAGTCACATTAATAAGAAAAAACGTAGAGCAGCATTGCGTGCTAGTGCTCCCTTTTCATGGAGCTCAATTTAGCTTCCTTTGAAATCAGTGTCAAAATTCCCACTTTATTCATTGGTAGCAGAGCCTCTCCTTCAAGGAGAAAAGCTGGAAATTGCCCTACAGAACTTGGCAGATGAGGTTTGTTTCCCAGGCTGAGCTCACACATTGCACAGATAGAATTTGTACAGCTCTCTGTGATCCTCCCAGTCATCACGTCCTTATTGCAAAGGTAAATCAATTGGCATGCCAGTGGCATCCAGAGGTTTTCTACAAGGCTTCTGTGCTATGTATATAACCAGTGTCCTTTTTTCCCTAAGCTTTGTTTTTGTTTAATCCCAAAAAACTTTTTCAAGATCTCAAAAAATGTGGAATCCTGCTGGATCATCCCAAAACCCCAGGCCTTGCTTCTCTCAGGTATGAAAACTTCAGGTTTAACAAAGCTCTGGGAGGTTTTTCCTCATCAGTCCTGCATCACTGAAGTGAACTTTGTTGATAAAATGAGAAGGCAAAAGGCCAAATTAATAAAAAATGAAATGACCCAGCCCTTCCAAAGACAAATCCTTTGCACAAAAGGAATGCCTAAGAATAACCCAACCCCAAAACTGCTTCCTTACCAACTTTCTTGATGATCCAAAGAATCCTGGGGCTTTTTGGCGTATAACTCAGTGTTTGGGCAGACTCAGATTTTGGTCACAATTTTCACTCAGATCCAAAGTACATCACAGCTTTTCTGACAGTTTTCATCTGTTATTCCAAGCTCTGCTTCAACAAGTTAGCAAGACCTTTTACCAGAGAGAAAGCACTATTAAAAGAATAGTTTCCTTTTCATCATTCTGCCTTAAAAGCTCAGTTGATAGGATAGTCTGGTGAAAAATGTTTCTCATGCTTTACTAGCCCACAAAGTTGGTTGAGACCCACCAACACTTTAAAACTGCAAAACCTTTTAATGTGCTGTTCCTACAGTTCAAAGTTAAATGACAAGAGAAGGCCTTTGTTGAAGAACTGATTTAAATACAGAAGGGTCAGTTAGTGACTTTCAGCCCCTGAGCATGAATCTGGTGATGGCTGGGTTTGAATTCCAGGCATGGCACTGAGTTGTCTGTGCTGCTCCAGCAGTGGTGGTGGAGAGCCTTGAGCTGGCCCCACGGTGTCACAAGCACTGCAGGATCATCATCCCACTCCAACACCCCAGCCAGGGCGTTATCTCAACAGACAGCACCCGTTTAACTATGAATTTAGCATTCAAGGAATATTCATGGACTCTCTGTTGCAGTTAAATCTCACAGTTTTAGTCACACCAAAGGTTTTACATTGCTCATCCTTTCGTTTCCACCAGTTGTGAGGGGAAGGGGCCATAGCAAGGAGAGGATATCCATTTGTACAGAGTGCTGAAATAAGGGAGTAGTTCTGGCTTCATCTACGCTGTGCACAGTGTAAACCAACAGGAAAGGTAACATATAAGGACAATGGAGCAGCAAAGAAATCAAATTTCAGATTTTATCTACTCAAATTAAAAGATGGTATCAGAAGGTACTTCCAGCACCTCCAATAACTCCCTGATGACTAGATTAATTCCAAAACTGCTCCAACGAGAGCAACTGAATAAAAATTCAAGAGTTGCATACCAACTTCTGCTCCTAGTTATGCCTTGAAAGAGAGTTGTTTGGCTACTTTATATCTGGGTAAAAGGGGAGGAAAAAAGTAAAATACACAATAAGGATGGAGATGCTTTGACCAGCCAAGCAGATTTGAAGGCCCTCTCTAGCATTTAGTAGGAGTAGCAACCTCAGGCTGTTGGTCAGGGATTGCTTTTGATGGCAGACACTGCAGACAACGAGTGGAGAACAGCAAGGGCTGAATTCCTATGAAGAGAATAAAAACTTGCCTTTACAGTGGCTTTGCAAGTGAACTTTCAGTTGTGCATTAGCTCTTTTTTTTTTTTTTTTAACCCAGTGAATTTTCTAGACAGACATTCACAGTAGGTCTATCCAAAAGCAGAGAGGATACTAGTGGAAGTAATTTGGCTCATGACCAGCAGAGGCACCTTTTGTTCTGAAGCTGCCACACTGTCCATGGCGAATTTCCTGTTGGGTGCCAAAGGCCATTTCACTGTGATGAGTGTGGTGGATTCATCCTGTACAGATGAGACACAGCCTCAGTGCAGTGTTTTGTGAGGGCTGAAGTCACACACAGGCAGATGTGACAACGAGTGTAAAGCCTGCTTGTCCCACTGGCTGGTTTTACCTCACCCTGTGGAGAAAGCTGCAGCATGCACATGCACACATGGAATCAGGAACACACTTATTGCAAGATTTTCCAGCCCTGCTAATGAAGAACTTGGGGCTGAGAAGCACTGCAGCAGCAGAGCCAAGGGCTGGCAGTGCTCCTAGAGGCAATAAGCTGCTTATCTCTGGCCTAAGGAGTTTATAGCACCCATGTATCCCCAAAAGCTCATTAGCTCTTCAGCAAGCAGCTGAGACATTAGATGCACAAGCAGAACAGCAGTGGCTTGAGTTTGCTACAGCACAGATAAAACTTCTGGGCTTGGTTAGTCTGCAGCAGGCTGGCTCAATAGCCTGAAGCAATCCCACTTATGTATAAACTGGAGAAAGCCTGATCTTGTGAAATGCTCCTTAGTGTCTGGCTTTGCTGGTAGGAGTGTGTGTAGCTAAAACTCAGCCTGCCACGAGGCTGCACCCACGCCCCTGGTACCCACCAGGAGCCAGAACCAGCATCTGGCAGCATCCCCTGCCACAGCAGCAGAGGAACCATGTGCCCTGACACAGCTCACATTGCATCTGCTTCCACTTGCCCTGCACTCCTCCATCACTCCCTGCCTCTGGGACAGAGGTGTGGGAATGCAGCCCAAGCAGCTGGCCTGCATCCCATGGAAGACAGCTATGGACACAGGAAGAGGACAGGGAAATCTCTGCCTAGGGAGATTTTAATGGAATGGCTTTTCGTAACTGTCTCAGCATGTCCATGGGACTGGAGAGCAGCTATGAGCTCCTGCAGAAAGCCATCGTGCCAGGGATATTTCCTGCCTCACAGCAGCTATTCCTTGTGTCACAGGGGAGGTCTTCTACAAAGGAGCTGCTTCTGAAGAACAGTGTGTCACCAACAATTCAGCAGGTTAAGTTTAGCAGAGACAGTGATAGAAGTGAGCAGGAAGGAGCTATTCTTCCCCTCCGCTTTTCTTCCCTCTCCATTGAGCAAAGCCTTTAAAGACCAGGTCCCTTTGCAGAAGGCTACAGAACTTTTAGCAAGTGGCATGCATGGAGGCTTTCACAGCCATGATACCTGTGTCTGGTTATTTCCAGTCAAAATAATCTCCTACTCAATTATGGAGAAGAATAGAGAAGCTCAGCCTGACTCACAATCACATGGGGGAAAAATGAGAGGAGTTGTTCAAGTTCAAAACGTTCATCTTGCTGTGGAGGAGGATTAGTACTGCTGTGGAAGGAGGCTCTCTCTCCCCCTGCAACAGCACAGCACTAAGGGATGGAAAAGACCCGAGTCCACTTCCCTGCTGTGCCAAATATACTCCTCCGTTCTTCCCTCCTCCCTCCCCAAGAGAGCATATGAAGTATTAAACAGCCAGGAATAAGCCCTTGGAAAATGTGATTGCTAGCTGTCAGATACCCCTGTCACAGAGATGCAGCTCTGTGACTGTGACTGCAGATCCTCCACTGCCATCCAGGAATCAGGATTCAACCGTGACATTAACAGTCCCATCCACTCTGGTCTCATCTGTACATTTTGCACTACTGTGCTAATAACTATGGGAACAAAACCACATCCAAAATCCTTCATGAGTGTTCTGCTGCCCTTCCCAGCCTGATGGCACTGCCCAGTGTCCCATCCCCAAGCTGACATCTGGATCCTCTATAAGCAAGAGGCAGGGTGGAAGTTTTCCAGCATTGTTTAAATCTGTCTTCATTTCTGTGGCAAGTACCATGGCTGTACCCCGGTTGCAGAGGGCAAGCATGGCTCCTGTGCAGAGCAGTTATTTTGGGTAGTACTGTAAATTTTGCAGATTTTAATCTTCTCACGCTGTTTTCACATTACCCAGTGCCCAAACATTACCTTAATGTGTCATCTTCTGTTCTGTCATTGCCACAAAGTATTATCATGATCCTTGTAAACACCCACAAACCTCCCTCATTAGCTCCTGACAGTCCCTCCTCCCCTTCCAGGGATGACTGATAGCCACCATTATGCTGATGCCATTCCCTAGGCTGCAGCCTCGTGGTGTGCTCATTCCTCTCCTTCTCTAGGGTTCATAGCAGCTCTCTCCCATTGCACTGTTGGATTTTAAGTTTCCTTGGACAAAGGACAGCTTTTTGTTTTGCTTGTGTAGCACCCTGGTCCCTGACTCAATCCACTAGTGCAAAGATAACACAAATAATGAGTGTCATCCAGAGAGCTTTCTGGGAATTACAGGAAACTGGGAAGGAGGACCTTTAATCTTTTTGTGCCAGATCCAGCTCAAGCCTCTGTTATTCCTTTTTGCTCCAGACTGACCTTTCCATCTCCTTGATTGCAAAGCCTGAAAACTTTTCCTTGCCTGAATTATCTGTGACAGCAAAATTGCTTTGCCTCACTGCTCTCACCTGTCCTGCTTCCCCGTGGTGTGTGAGCCATGGTGGAGCTCAGGGATTGTCCTTTAGGCATGTCCAGACATTTCCTACTTATTCCCTTACATCACACCAGGGACAACACTGATTTCTACTACACTGTTACAGGGGTACAGTAGAGTTCTCTTTCCAGAAATGTTAGGCAGAGCTCGCAGCCACAGGAACACAAATAAAACCACTAATAATAAATGGATAAGGATTCAGGAAGCACACCAGTGACTGATAGAAAGAAGGCAATATGCCACACTATTTGCTGTAAGAGTCCCTATTTCAGCTGTCTTTCCTGTTCAAGGCAGTGAGAGGAGAACATGAAGAGGCAGCCAATTCAAGTAAAGCACGCTGAAAGGTCAGAGGAATCCATCTAGCTTGTGCAGCACCATTTTGTAAGCAGAGAATAGCTCTTCATTAAACTCGTTTTGTGAAAGTGATTGAAGGGAGAAAGGAAAATAGCTCAACACTCTCATTACAATCTCTGGGAATTACCTGTTGCCCATGACTGCTGTGATGGGTCTGGCTTTTGTCTGGCTCTGCCCAGATCAATGGACACACAGTGCTTTCCAGCCCCTGCCACGGCACTGGAGGAAGGAGCTCTGTGTTTCAGTGTGCACCCCTGCACAGAGGTGTCCCTGCTTGGCTGGGGCTGGACACCTGGCAGAGCCAAGCAGCCAAAAGATGAAGGCTTTGCCCTGTGGATACAGGGCAGTCCCTGCTGCTCCTTCTGGCTCTCAGTGGTTGACACTTCCACAGCCACTGCAGTCCCTGCAGGTGGGAAGAGCTCCTTGAAGCACCTCTGCAACAGCAAAGGGGTTACAAAATACCCTAGCTCTATTTTTTAATCAAATGCTCTAAATCTGGCACTAATATCCAAGCTGAGACTGAGGTTTGAAGTGGATGGGGCTGATGCAACAAGACACGAAGCAGCCTGAATTGGTGTTGGCTTGCCTGTATGGGGTCAGCCAGGTGGGGCAGGGAGGGCTCTTCTCCTGGCAGGGTGTAACTGAGAGGCAGAGTTATCCTGGTGGGTCTAATGCCAGGTCAGCCCCTTTGGGAGGTGAGGAGCCTGCTCATAAAAAGACTGTTAACCCCCTGCCTGCCCCTTATTTTCTTCATTCCTTCTGGCTGTCCCTTTAGTGTCACATCTCTCTGTCAGCCAGATTCTAGGCTCACACCTCCTATAGCCCTATATAACAGCCTCATCAGGGAAGCAGCCCTGGGAAAATGGATGAAACACCATTCCCTGCCGGCTCTCTGCTCGCTACAGGTGGAAGAAAGATGAGCTAGCAATTTGCTGCTGGCCTGGCAAGATAGCAGCGAATTACGGCAGCTCCTGAGCCAGCTCAGATGCGCTGGCGAGCGTTCAGGGAGAGGAGAAACCCTTCCCGCAGGAGCGGAGAGGGAAGCAGGTGTGTTATTCCCTTTTGTTCACTTGATGGCAGAGATCACAGAGCTAACGCGGGCCATGAGGGCTCCTCTGCTCCTCTGAAAAGCCACATGCCCCAAGGACAATCGATCCTCGTACTCACGTTTGGCACAGCACGCTGCTCCTGGCAGCCTGCCGTGGCAGAGCCGGTCCCTGCGCTGCACCGGGGGCAGCCGCACACGCCGTGTCCCGGCTCCTCCACAAAGACACCGCTCCTGACAGAGGTGCCAGGGATGCCGAGGGGACACCGCGAACCCGGCACTCGAGTCACTGCATGAATGTGAGAAACGCCTGGAAAATTGCACAAAGCACTGAACAACCCGTGGGCAATTCTCTGTCACAGTAAAACTTCGGTGCAAATGAGAAACCTAACAACTGAAAACAGCTCAGATGCACTGGTAGGAAGCAAAAAGCAGCCTCAATTATCTACCACCTATTTTTTTTCCCCTCTCAGGATATCTTTGGTCTCCTAACACTGCAATAAATAATGGACACAAACCAGATCCAGGGGCAAATGTACTCCTGTGTGATACAGATTGCCCTCGACACATCTTTGGGCCAAAGTCTGGCTTTGATTCACCACTGTTAAAATGCTAGAGTTCAGCAGAGCTGCTCTGGACGTCTGGTGGCACGATCAGGGTCAGAGCCTGGTCCCTGCTACCTGCAGAGAGACTTTCTGAAACCAGCCAGAAAGATCCGCCCAAAAGATGCTCCACCAACCTTCGCTTTTGGGCTGATGTAGATGATTTAATTGCTACAGTTTCTGGAATAATGCTGAATTTACTGATGGCTTTTAATAGAATGCTCAAAAAGGATTTCAGACGTGTCCTTCACAAGAGGCCATGAAGGAAACTCAGTAATAGTACGATAATTGCATTAGCATCTCCAGTGAGCCCAGGGCCGTGCGTTGGTGCATGCCTTACAAGGCACGCAGAGAGGCCTTGCCCTACATACACAAGGATGGCAAAGTGGGAGAGAGAGGACGAGGATCTGTGTCTCACTGGCCTACATTAAACTGCCCACTGTAAACCTGCACCACCAGCACAGGTGCATCAGCAGATGCTCTGTGCTGGTCAGGTCAAATGTGGTTTATCCAGCTCACAAAACCTGCCCAGCCCTCCGTGGGTCCTGTGTAACTAAGCCTGGGAGTTGATAAGCCCTGAACAACACAGAAACATGGAGAGCATCCTGTTTGATCTTCTTAAGACCTCAAATGACAGGTTCCTCTAGGAACTCAAATGTCAGGCTCCTGATTTGCAGAGGCACCTTTTCCTTGATGTTCACAGCGAAACATTTCCCCTGTAAGCTTGCTGCAAGCCTCCTTCCCCTCCAGGCCCCCTGCCAAGCAAGGGACATCACACTGGGATGCTGCACTGCAACAGGTGCTGCTGGGCTCGCCTTGCTTGTGAGCAGGAAGTTAAATGGCCATTTAGCACGGCCAAATCTAGCAGAAGCACACTGGTGACTGTGACACGGGCGTATCACTAATGTGTGGCTATAGCGAGCCAACACACATGCCATGGCTACCAGTATGTGTGTATGGGCACATACACATCTGTCTTATGCTCAAATACACTGTCTCCATCACTGTGAACGTGTGTGTGTGAGCATCGCGCTCCCCTGCTCCTCCGGGAGGGATGCAGGGGATCCCCGCCGCGGCCGCTGGGGTCGGACAGCTCACCGCACCCACCGCATGGAACCGAACCCCCCGCATCCCAGAGCCCCATCCCGGCACTCGCCCCCGCGGGAGAAGGGCGGGGGCCGGGGTTCCGCCCAGCCCAGCCCAGCCCAGCCCAGCCCAGCGCCGCTGCCATCCCCCTGCGGCAGCGGGACCTCCGCGCCGCTCCGCGCCGCTGCGCGCCTGGCTCAGCCCCGCGCTCCGCAGGGGCCGGGCTGCGCGGGGGGCGGAGGCGTGGGCGGAGGGACGGAGGAGCAGCAGGAGAAGGAGGAGGGAAAGGAAAAAAGGAGGGAGAGAGGGAGGGGGATTTACCCCATTGTCCTCGGCGGGAGCTGGGCAGAGCCGCCACCGCCGCTGTGCGCAGGCTCGCCCGGCCCCTCGCCCGGCGCGGAGGAGCAGCTGCCGGCGGTAAGGGGAGGCTCCGCTGCGCTCCGTGCCCCCACCCCTCCTTCCCCCCCCAGCGCATCCCCGATGCCCCCGGGGCGGCGGCGGCGGCGGGCGCGGAGCTAGCGCGGGCGCGGAGCCGCATGGCCCGCGGGGAGCGCGGCGGCAGCGCTCCGCCTCGCCGGGGCGGCCGGGGCGGCGGCGGCAGCGCGGCTGCGGGCATGGGGGCGCCGGGCGGCGCGGCCCTCGGCCCCGGCGCGCTGCCGCGGCGCTGAGCCCCCGGGCTGAGCCCCCGGCCCTGCCCGCGCGGAGGAGGAGGAGGAGGAGAGGAGGAGGAGGAGGAGGAAGGACCCGATGGCGAACAGCAGCGAGCTGGGGAGCCAGCAGCCCGCACCTGCCCAGCGCCGGCGGCCTGCTGAGCGCCTCCGGGCTAAAGCTCGCCACGCTGGGGCTGATCCTCTGCGTCAGCCTGGCCGGCAACGTGCTCTTCGCCTGGCTCATCCTCAAGGACCGGCACCTGCACCGCGCGCCCTACTACCTGCTGCTGGACCTCTGCCTGGCCGACGGGCTCCGCTCGCTCGCCTGCTTCCCCTTCGTCATGCTGTCGGTGCGCAGCGGGGCCGCCTGGCCCCACGGGCCCCTCAGCTGCAAGGTGCTGGCCTTCCTGGCCGTGCTCTTCTGCTTCCACGCCGCCTTCCTGCTCTTCTGCGTGGGGGTCACGCGCTACATGGCCATCGCCCACCACCGCTTCTACGCCAAGCGCATGACGGGCTGGACCTGCCTGGCTGTGGTGTGCATGGTGTGGACCCTCTCCATGGCCATGGCCTTTCCCCCCGTCTTTGACGTGGGTACCTACAAGTTCATCCGGGAGGAGGAACAGTGCATCTTCGAGCATCGCTACGTCAAGGCCAACGACACGCTGGGCTTCATGCTCATGCTGGCGGCCGTCATCGCCGCCACCCACCTGGTCTACATCAAGCTGCTCTTCTTCATCCACGGCCACCGCAAGATGAAGCCGGCCCAGCTGGTACCGGCCATCAGCCAGAACTGGACCTTCCACGGGCCGGGAGCCACCGGCCAAGCGGCTGCAAACTGGACGGCTGGCTTTGGCAGGGGGCCCACGCCACCCACCCTCGTGGGCATAAGGCAGGCCACCCACAGCCAGATCAAGCTGCTGGTGCTGGAGGAGTTTAAGATGGAGAAAAGGCTCTGCAAGATGTTCTACATGATCACCTTGCTCTTCCTGCTGCTCTGGTCCCCCTACATTGTGGCCTGCTACCTGCGGGTCTTCATTAAGGCCAGCTCCATCCCCCAGGTGTACCTGACCACCTCCGTCTGGATGACGTTTGCCCAGGCAGGGGTCAACCCGATCCTCTGCTTCATCTTCAACAAGGAGCTCAGGGTGTGTCTCCGAGCCCACTTCCCATGCTGCCAAAGCATCCAGAGCACCCAGGGCACCATCCTTTGCGATCTCAAGAGCTTTGGGATGTAGGGGGGCTTTTCTCTTTCTAGAAAAGAAAGATGGATATAAATTTCCATGTTTCTGCATATGAGCTCAAGAGAGTGTGACCTGTGGGGGACATACTAAACCACCACCCAGCACCCAAACCTTAGGCTGTAAGAAGCTATTTATTTATTTTTCTATATTTTGCGTATGCTCTCTTCAGAACATAACAGGTTGCTGTCTATGGGACCAGGTACTTGAGCAGAACACCCCCAAACCTTAGGCAGTAAGAAGCTGTTTTTTTCTTTGTGATTGTGTGGTTTTTAAAAACAAAACAGGGCTCCGAGTTTCTGGTCTTGCTTCTAACGTTTCTAAACATGATTCCAACAGATATGGATTAAGGCCATGACATTTTTTTTTTGTTTCCCTATTCCTGTCTGTTTTGATAAAGGCTTAACAATTTTACTCATGTAATATTTGATAAGGGCCAAGACAATTTTATACTAAAGTTATTTTTGATGACCTCAAGGGGTGTTGTTTTATTATTATTTGATTTTCAGTGAAGAACATGAAGAGGACGTTCCTGATGTGGTCAGAAGTCAGTTTTGGTGGGAGCTGTTGGGTTCATTCATTCTCAAATGGTTTGAGTATTTGAAGCCGTTAGTTATAACTTTTGCTTGACATGCAAACAGTGTAGAACTAATTTCAATTTTTCTTGTTGCACTATTCATTTGGTAATATTTCCGAACTATTTGTGAAACGTGATTTTAAAATACCAACTTTAAAAATAAGCAACTATAGCAGTTTTTAAAACCTAGATTGAAATTCATATTTTACTGCCTTTATAGGAAGTTATCTACAAACCTGGGTAATACTTGTACATTTTGACTGTTTTCTTTAATAAAATATTGAAAACCTTTACTGTATGTAATTGTTTCAGAATGGCAGCATTCTGCTTTGCTGACAAATAACTTGTGTATGTGGAAGGTTGTATGTCTTGTGTCTGAGTAGATTTCACAGCTAAGGTTATTATGGACAAGCACAATCCTTATTTGCTGTTAGATCTCAATTTAGGTGTTTATACCAATAAAAGTGACTGAAGCTATTTTTAAGAAGACTTAAATTCATGATGGGCAACAGGTTTAAATAGCACAATTCTTTGTGTCTGCTGAAACCAAATTTCTGCTGTAGCTAATTGCTTCTCTGTTAATGATAGGAAAGAGTGTGTAATTGTGGATGGCTAATTTCAGTTGGCAAAGCAGTTTTTTAACACTGTGGCTTGGTCAATACCATACTCATTTATAAACTGTATTCTTAATGGGAAGCTTACATTTATTAAGCATGGATTTTAACCTGCTCTGTTCTACAAAAATGTCTCTGGAAGTATTTTAACCAGTAACCTGATGGCAGGATCCTGGCCCAGCTTCTCAACTGTCTCAGAGGAAGCTGCCCCTGAGGTGCTTCCCTTTCTGATGGCTCATGTAACGTTTAACAAACGTGCTGGAGGAAGTCACACACAAAATGGCAGGGATACAATGAAGAAATCTGCATCTGCTGGGTATTTCTGTAGAGAGTAGCCCAAAATTGGTAGACATCAACTGAGAAATAAGTCACTGTCCTGTGACTATGAAGGGAGCACAAAAGAGACAGAAGAGGGCAAAGGTGGCACCTTCAGATTGAGGCAGGGAATGGATGAGGTGGGACTGGGACTCCTGGTCTAGTTTAAGTCTTATTCTCCAACCCAGCTGGGATGTGGACACCAAAAGGCAGCATTTCCTACAGTGCATAAGGAGAAGGTTGCAATTTGAGTTTTTAGTACAGTTACAGCACCAATGCTGCCAGAACTGGGCTCAGAAATATTATCATGGATGGTTATCTTTAAAACAAAGAGGGACTAATGATTGTTTTAAAGCTTCTAAAGCATTTTGAAAATGCACCTGGGTACAGAAGGAAATCTGTCACATACTTCAGATCACAGCAGCAGCTGGTTATCAGTGCTAATTACATTTTCAGGCTGGAATATGATGATAACTTAGTGAGTCTTGGAGAGTGATGGGGTAGAACTGTGTTACAAAGATTATGGGGCAAGGCATAGATGCTGTTCCTGGGAATTGTGTTCCAAGTATACTTTACACCGCTGATTTACTTTTAGGTCTTTTCTGCAGGGTTCCAACTTTTGGAACTTTTCTCATATCTCATATTTCCTTCACAAGCTGCCTACATAGTAAGGACCTAGAACTGTGATCTGTAACTCAGATCTTGCAATCTTTTTCCTAATCCTGCTGGTAACCAAGCCAATATTTTCTTTCTCTTTACTCTATTAAAAATGTTTGATATTTTAGCATCCTCTCTCTTCCAGGCTATAAGTAGTATGGTTATGAGTCTATTTAAACCACAGAGATGGGAAAATAGTTATTTTAAAACCTCCTTAAAAGCTGCTAGGACCAGATTTTTCACTTCTAGAAAAAAAATGAGCACAAGTTGTAGAGTCAGTCATATATGCGGGGGATGAAAACTCACCTTTGGGTGGCCTGATGGTTTTATTTAGGCTTGGCTTATCAAGCAGTGCTGCTGTATTGAATGCCAGCCTCTGTGCAGAGCATCCCCTGGCTCAGTGATGCCCTCACGAGATGGGTGAGTTGGTTCTTATCTGGTGAAGATAACGGGTGTTTTCTCTCACCCATCAGTGGCAGCCAGACCCAGCCTTGCTACAGCACAAGCATACAAAAAAAAAAAAATCTGTATACCACCCTTTTGCTTGCACACAGCTTCCAGGGCTGTCTCAGGACTCCTGATGTACTCTGAGGGCAAAATCAGTGCTGTTTGAAGTTAATGTTTGAAGTTAATTTTATATTTTAGGTACTTGTGATGTCAGTCAGATTACGATCCTGGCTGTGATAGTACAAAAGAGAAGGAACTCCAGTTGCTTTAATTCAGGGTTTAGATGTGTGTTGTACAATAGGGCTTAATTCCAACAGATGTGAAACTAAGTATCAAGGACATAGCAGAAAATTAAGGAGTGTTCAGTGCCAGCACACCAACTAACACCACTTTGCTGGCTGAGAGTGCACCAAGAAAGTATGGAAAACCAGAAAGGGCTGGGGAAGCACCAGAGGATAAACATTACTTCTGAAACCTGAGAAAATGCAAGAAAGTTGCAAAAAAATAGTACTCCAAAGCCCAGCATTAGCATGTTCTCATAGCAGCCTTTAGTCTGCATGTGGGGAAAGTGGGTCACAGAGATTAAAATGCTTTGACCAAGATCAGAGAAGGGGTGTCGGGGAGGATGAAAACCTGCTCTGGATTAAAAAACAAAAAGAGAGAATAATGTTGGGGAGAATGGAATGAGCACAGGCAGCCATGGTTGGTGCTGTTGGGACTGTGAGGTGTGGCTGTAATAAATCCTCCATCCCACAAAACCAGAGAATTTTCAGACTCACTCAGGAGTGTCAATGGCTGAGACTCAGTGAGAGCTGGGTGTTAATAATTACTCCAGTGTGAGAAGTTATTGCTGCTTGTACAAGTCCTGGGCTCTCTTGCAAAAAATCAGATGGTTTGAACCCCTCTCCCCATCCCCACTGACCAAAACACAAAGGTTTGGTGGTCTGGGTGGGGCTCTCCATCGACCTGTGCTTCACCAGAATGTACATTCACTCTTCTCCCCCCCTCCAGGCAGCTGCATGATAGTTTTCCATATTCTGGGCACCAGAAGTGCTGAGTACCACAGGAAATACCAATATCATCTCCCCCAGAGATTCTTCACAGTCTGGCTCAGAGGTCACAGCATGCTGCTTCTGCATATCTGTGGTGAGGGATTGCGGTTGTGCTGAGAGCTGCTCCAGAAAAATCTGATTGCTGCTGGCATCTTCACTCACTCACCAGGTATTTAACACATTCCTTACAAGCGTTTCCAGTCAAAATCTTGAAGCCAGTGGAGGTTTTTAGTATAGACTTAAATGTCAGGCGAGCTTGAAAAATGACACTGGTCTGAAATCCCAGTTAGCAGCTAAGATGATCTCTGATTTACAGCGCTCACTGCCTGCAGTACACTGGGGTGCTTGTAGCTGTGCTGTTGGATTTGGAAAGAGTTTGCTAGGAAAGGAGCTGAAGCATTTGGCCTCAGCCAAATTATGTTGTTGTAAAGGTCTCGTTCTGTGGTCGTGCTAGAGGTGGGGGATGAGCAGGGCAGGCGTAGCCCACAAGCTGTCATCATTTGCTTTTCCAATACCAGGGCTGCACAGAGGAGGCAAAGCTGCCTCTCACAATGGTGTGGAGCCAGTAGCCTCGAGGAAAAGGGCAGGAATTTGGCTGAGTTCTGATAGCAACAGTTCTTTCCTGAGGCTCTACCTGGATGTGGTACAGCTACATCTTCAGAAGGCTGCTCTGCCATATGCTGTGGGACTGCCCTGGGACACGCTGTGTGGAGCTCAGGGGAGAGCAGAGCTGGCATTTTCCCTCTCTTCCCAGGAAAGGATGTGGCTGGACCTCTGCCACTCACCCCACATGGTTAAGCACAGTCACCTTGCTCTTTGGAGGCACCTGCACTTGCTCAGAATTGCCAACAAACCGCCCTGAGGGAAGTGGCTCCAGACAGAGTGACAAACACATATTGGCAGAATGCAATGCTAAGTATCACCTCATTAGCTCAGGCTGCAGATTGGATCATTCCACACAGTATCAGAATACCCCAGAAACCTTATTAGATAGTTATGCTGCTAATCGAAAAATTATTAGAAACATGGCAGGGGGGCTGTTTTCTAATAGAGGTTTCCTAAAGTCATGATTTTTAGCACAGCTTCCTTTGTAGTTGCTCAAAACACTGCACAGGCTATAATTAATTCTATTGTGATAGGAACCAGGAAGCATTTCCCATGCTATGATGTTCTTATGCTTCAGAATATTAAAAATATATGACATGTTGAAGAAATGCAGCCATCTGAGAAAGAGCATCCGTGAAGATGGTCTCCTAAAAGCTGGTGCTGAGTCATGCTGGGTTGGGGCTGTGCCTATGGATATCTTACCC
The DNA here is from genome assembly GCF_009819885.2 of Catharus ustulatus. NCBI lineage: Eukaryota > Metazoa > Chordata > Aves > Passeriformes > Turdidae > Catharus > Catharus ustulatus. The sequence goes on along the minus strand of NC_046233.1, from coordinate 3,941,192 downwards.
CAAATCTCCTTTTATGCTGGTGTCATTCCTGAAGGATTTGTGTGGGGTAAATCCTTGCTCATCCATCAGCTGTAGAACTGGTGACTGGGAGCTGATTTTCCAGCTGACATCTGCGCACTCTGACTTTCCCTAGAGCTGCTGATGCTGAGCATCTCCAAGCCTATTTTTATCATTAACTGCCCCACACCTCAATGCTTTATCCCAAGAATGATTAGTTATTCACCTTTCTAACGCAGAGAACCAGTGATGGCAAGAGCATTATCACGGGTGAACAATCGCTGACTACACAAGCTTTCATCACTTTAAAGTCAAGCTCAGCCTTTCACTCAAGCTGTTGCATTTCTGTATTTCTATTCATGTTTAATGACCTCAGCACTTGCACTCTGGCTTTGATCTCGAGTCATGCATGGCTGTACTGTGGATGTATTTATTGGAAGCCACTGTCTTCAGTGCCACATTTTTCTCGTCTGCAGTGACCAGGTTGATAGCACAAAGCACTTTGTGTAGGAGGCTTTCAAGTTCAAAGCTAGTCTTGCAAGGGCACGGGAGCTGTGAAGTCACAGCTAATTTTAGGCAGTCATCATGGCATTCATAGAGTAGGCAGAAATCAAGAGATTGCCCAGTGGAGAGAAAGCCCATCCTAAAGTTTCTGAATGTTATTTACTGGAATGCCATTAAAAAAAAAAATCCTGTGTTTATGTGAGGATGATTAACCATTGGAACAAATCATCCAGAGAAAAAAAATGGATCTTCCATCTGTGAGACGTGCAGTGTGAGCCTGCGCGCCTGCCCACGGCACACCTGCCCAGAGCCTGCTGCCTGCCCAGCCAGGGTCCCTGTGCTGGGCTCTGGGGCTCAGCCCCAACACACAGGCAAGAAAAAGAGATCAGAAACACCAGTAAACAGCACCAGAACCCTCTCTGTCTCAGGGTGATTCACTCCTCCCTTCTGCTGTTTTACAACACCCATTTTATCATAGTATATAAACAGCAGCGCTCGCTTCTCTCAGAAATTTTAGCAGAGGTAGAGCTAAAATGGCTTTGTCATTAAAGAGGGAAACACAGGAAGATTCAGAGGGAAGGCTGAAGTCTGGGTGCCTTCTGACAGGGAGAGAAGGAGGAATGATTGAGTGGAATATTACCTCACTGCATCGAACCACTCAATCTGTCCCCATCTGTCACTGAGCGCTTGCAGGAGGGTGCTGGAAAGGAAACTGTTGAGTAGCTTGATAGTCGAGTAAATCAACTGGGCATTTTCCTTTTGCTTTCCCTCCCTCATTAGGCTTTGCACAATCACACCACACAGCAGTGTGCTGTGCCAAGGGCCAGGGACAGCCCCTGGTGCCACAGGGCTGAGCTGCCCCCAGAACCAGATCCAGCAGAGCCCCAGGAGACAGCAGGGTGTGGAGGAAGGAGGAAGAAGAGGGAATATGTCCAGCCAAGCTGCAGTGACTGCAGGGGGAGACATGGCACCTGAGCTAAGAGCCAGCAGCATCACAGGCAGAGGTAAAGCTGGAGCTGGGATGTGAAAGCAAGGAGGGACACTTTGGGCTGAGCATCACCAAAGTGCAGCCCAGCAGGGCAGGAGGGAGGCTGCAGAAACCAGGCTCTGCAGGACCTGCCACAGAGCTGCTGCTGAGGACAGAGGGCTTGGCAATGATTTTCCTCCTGAACAGATCCTAAACTCTCAGCAGGAAAGACTTCTTCTTACTGTTTGTGCAATATTTGTCTGAGCCTAAGTGCTGATGTAAACCAAACCAAATAGTTGAAGGCTCTGTTGCAATGTGTAAAAGGTTTGTTAGCAACTTTGGGGAGTTTAATGAAAGGGTGGGGAAGGGATCTGGAATTGACACCACCAGAGTCTGGAAATTTTGCTGTTGGATTTGAAGGGGTGGGGGACCTTTCTGTCAAGTTTCATCCATGTGAGAAAGAAACTTGGGATGAAAAAAATCAAAAACCTACTAATTTGACAGGATATGGTGAAATTTTTGGAAAGAGTAGAATGTTGGCAGCTGCCTCACTGATGCCTTTCCCTGAGCTGACCCTTCTGGTCCCATGAAAGAGGTCAGAGGTGTGCTCTGCTGCCTGGGCTCCCATGTAGCCTGGAGGAGTAAATAAAGGGTGAATCTTGTGACTCCTGAATTAATATCAGCTTTGCTGGCTTGCAACTCCTTGCAGCAAGAGCCACATCTGCCCATTTGCGGTGAAAGAGCCACAAATCTCCGTGTGAAATTACATGAGTGCACTCACACGTGCAAGAGGAAAAGTAGATAAAGAAGATCCAGCCCTGCTTGCTGGGCTGGAACCAGGCCATATTTTTAGTCTGCTTCTGCACTGCATTGCTGCCTTGGGATTTACAAAGCCACATTATGCTTTAAAAGCAGATTTAATCCTTTCCGTGTGTTACGATGCTGTGGCGGAGACACGGCACCAGAGTTTGTTAGACCTGGTGGAATTCCCAGCCTAGGAAGAGATGTGCTGCCCAAGCAGTGCAGTGCTTGGCCCATCCTTGCTGTGCATGTGCTGGGATGCAGGGCAAGGACAGCTTTGCATCCCAGGCTAGCTCAGGCTGCAGCGATGCAGGTACGGCTAAGTACAGCACAGGCACTTGTTTTTATGGTCTGTGAGATTTGTGAATTCTGGGGACAGGGACATGCCTGTAACACACTGATATCTGGTGCCATGGTACAAAGGAGCAGTCTGGGGTGCTCTTGTCACTTTCTGGGACACAGTTAACATGCACAGTTTCCCAGGTTTTGCAGAGGAGAATTTTTGTCCTTTTGACATTGTGCTTGACTTCATTTTCTGCCCCACTAAACTACTCACACAGATTTTTGGGAAACCCCTGCCACAGGGTGGTTTCCACCTGTCCTCTGTGGTTATATTGCTCTTTCCTCCTCTCCTGCACACTTTGCTGTCACCTTGCATCGCACTCCTTGTCACAAAACAAGCTGCCATCCATCCTCCTCCCTTCAGTGCACCAGGATTGCTCAGCTGCAGCCTTTCACATCCAGCCTTTCCCAGCCCTGATGGGCAGAGTGACCCAAAGGCTGCCACCATCCTCCAAGGCAGATGTCACACAGGGAACCTGCCCTGCCCGTCATTGGAATGTGTCCTACTGCACTGGGCTGGGTCTGCCTGCACTCAAGACTCTCCTTGAGAACCAGGTGATTTGCTGATGTGCATTAAACTCATCTCCATTCCTGAGCTCAGAATTATTGATCAGTCTATCGACTGTACCCCTGCTGGTTTGCCATTTCATATCTATGTAACAGAGAAAGGCACATTGATTTTACTGTTATCAAAATCCTCTTGCATTTGCACATTCTATTGTCTTCCTGCAATTTTCTAATTCTTTCTGGAAAACACATTACACATTGTCAAGATCAAACTCCTGAGACATCTTGTTTAAATCAAGGGATCCTTAGCACCTTCTGTTTCTTTAGAATACCCATCTGTGCAGAAACAACAAATCCCAGAGCTACTGGGGCAGGGGAGGCACTGGCAAGGACCTCAGTGTGGGGTGACACTTGCTGGTATCATCCTTTGCTTTGGTGGATTGTGCTGATGAGGAAAATTAGCAAAGTACCTGTTAACAAGGAATGTTCTTGATCATCAAACACACTGGAGCTTTGGGAGTCACAAGCATAACATTTCCCACACCACTATGAATTAACAATACCAACAATAATCCTTTTCTTACCTTAAAGTATTCTCCATAGAGGTATGCATTATTCCCATTTACCTTCTCAAACACCATGATAACCTTCAGCCAGTTAATTTCCTTTCAGTTAATAGTCTGTAGAAAATCAGTATTTGGTTAGGGTAACCTATCTCTTCTATATGGACCCATTCAGATTTGAGTCCCCCTTGCCACACAACCAGAATAATTTACTTTAGTGTCACCTCCTCCCTCAAAGACTCATAACACTCTTTTTTTTAAGTGGTAAAATTTTCCAGGGGTGAATTGTGGGCAGAGGATGCAGATGAAGCTGGGGTTGCTGGTGCTCAGCAGCAGAACCTTCCCTGCAGTCCCCCAGGCTCACAAATGTGTGCTGGCTCATCCAGCTGTGCACCCTCAAACCCCAAACACCTTGCTTCCCCTTTCCTAGTAAACATGTAATCAAATTAAGGCAGCAACTCATTATATGTGGTGGTGCCCATTCCTGCAAGGCCTCTCTGCTAACCCAAAATCTGGCAATAAACTGGAAATGCCTCCAGTGTGGTGGGATATCACCATTATTCTATAGCATATCTGTAAAATCAATATTCATATAGTATTAAAAATTAATGCACACATTTCTATTAATAATGAAATTACTGCAATATTAATAAAGTTAAAACACAGGCTGGCACAGATCTAAGTGCACTGAATAAAGGGAAGTGTTCTAACCAGCCTCTCTCTTCACAAGCTGTGGCTGTGGGGAATGAATGAGGCTTTTCCTCTGCACAAGGAGCTTCCAGAGCTGCACAAGTTCTGTTCTATTTTCTCATCTGATTTCTTCAGGAGGGGCCTGTCCCCTTCCCTTCCTTCCAGGAAGCTGTCCCTGGCCTGAGATAATTTCTAGGGTGATTCTGGGGCAAATGGAACAGCACAGGGGACTGCAGAAAACTTTTGTGGCAGGGTTGGCTTGAGGCTGGCCACTTTTCTTGGGTTATCTTGATATTTGCTGTGCTCCTCAAGATGAAAGTGGCTCCAGGGAAAAGCAGAAGGGACTGCATGGCCATTCACATTTAGAAATATTTGTGGTCACTGCTTTGCCTATTATCAAAGGCAAAGGGTGCCCTCCCAGCCCCTTCCACTGCAGACAGAAATTAAAGGCACTTTCCAGGTGTGCTTGGGAGAGAAATCTCCCCTAGGCTGGGAGAAAAGATAATTGATTAGGGCACAGTTTAGGAAATAATGGGGATGCAAAAGTTTAATCTTCCTTCCAGAATGATTCTCTCAAATCAACTAACCTCCATTGTGAGTGTCAATTAATGGAAATTAAATTACTAAAAGGGGAATCGTAATAATTATTGCCAAGTGAATATAGTGGGGATGTAGGACAGTGAGGTTTTGCCTTCATCTCTCCTGCATCAGCAGGGAAGTGTGGAGAAGCCCCTGAAGGAGTGTGGGATAATGCATCTCTGAAAGCTGCACCATCCAAATACCCTGCCCAGGAGCGTGTGCAGGACACAGGAACCTCCACCTGCTGTAGACAGTGTGAACTTTGAACTTGTGTAATTGGGGCTGTTCTCATTACCCAGATAAATGCTTAATCCCACTGGTTAATTGGCACAAATTACAACTAAAAGTTGCTCTGCTCTTGTCTGGTGAACTCTCCTAGGATTTCAGTTTGGCAGGTCTGAGGCAGTCCTGAGGTATAACTGCCCACTCATTTGCAATGATAAAAACCAGGGTTATGCCTTCAGTGGAGTCACTGGTGAGTTAGCCAGCAGGAGATGAGGAGCAGGGCTACTCTTTCCTGCTACAGTTCATTTTTTGTGCTCTGATTTTTAAAAATGGAGCAAGAGCTGGGACAAAGGAACATTTGCTCCTATTTCTCTTGATTTTGTGTAAATGGAAGTCCATGATATTGAGTTTATTTTATGGGGGCAGACAGGAACAGAAAAGCAATCCCCACACTTCCAGTGTGTTCCTCTGAGCAAACCCAGCCTTTGGGGTGTTTGGGAGCCCCCTGTTTAGTGACAATGGTAGAGTCAGGCTTGGGGTTTGGTTTTAAATCCAGGTTATGGGAATATCTGCAGTGCTGGCATGTCACTTTGAACTCAATCAATGACTTGGCCTTCACCAGCCCTTTGGGTTAGTGTTGAGCCCCTCTGAGATTCAGATCTAATACAGGCACATTTTCCCTGATCCCATTAACGCAAACCAGACATAAAACCACCATTTAGTGGCACCTCAGTCCTTTTCTTTTTTTCTGTCACCACTTGCACAGCTGCAGTAGCACCACTGCAAAGGGGAAGGCAAAATTCAGAGCACTGGAGTGGTGCCCTGGGGATGTCTTCAGCCAGGAGGATACAATCCTCTCAAGGCTTTTATTTCCCTAACATATGCAGAATCTGTGAGGATCTGACAATAATTAATCCAGTTATTTTTTTCTGAAGAAGGTGTGGAGCCCAGCAGAAGGTACCTGGTAACTCACAGGGATGTTTCTACTCTGAGTTTTACAGGTCTGGCCTTGGTACAGTGTGCTCACTTCTCCAACACCCCCATCTCCACCAGCAGCAAAGCACTGATTGTTGAAAGATGAATGACTTCACTCTTCCAGTGCCAGCATATGTTTGCATGTCTGAGAGCAAGAAACATGTGAATCTCACACAAACTATTGGAATTCCAGCTCTGGGGACTGACAAGTAAATATGAAATCACACAGTATTTCGTAGAAAACCCACAAATCTTATGTTTGCTGGGCTGAAGTTGATCCTTTGAGGCATGAGCCAAGAAAAATCTCTCATATTATTTACACCAAGATTCCTCTAAATTCTGAAACTGCAGCTTGATTGAGGAGTTCATGCCTTGTAAACTCCAAGTTTCCCCAGAAACAGCCAGAGGCACATAATCTTTAGCTAAGCTGTCCATAAGGAGCTCTGCTAGCTTGGGTGAATCAAGTGTGGGATAACATATTACACTGAATAAAAATGAGAAACCACAGTGACAAAATAATGTTGTAATATTAAAATAAATCAAATCATACGCTGCCATTATTCTGATACAGAATTTTTGCACAGCAAATTTGATACATATACAAGAAGTCAGGCAGCCTATTACAATAAACTTCAGGGTTCCTTTTTTCTTTAATGTAAACTACATCTTAATACATAGTTTGAGATGATCAGGTAGTTTTACAGCAATTCAAGTAACAAAAGCTTCTCATCTTAGAATACTAAAAAACAAAATATTTTAATGCTCTGAATACTGAGATGCTTTGGTTCCACCTGCCACTTTTTAAAAGTGTAAAAACTATATCTATTGGTTAAACCTTGACCCTAGAGGTGTGCCTAACTTACAAATAAAATTAAATTATAAAGGTACAAATGCAATGTAAAGACAGTTCTTTTGGCAATTGTCATTTGCTCCACACTACGCAGTTATCCAAATCTCAGTTCAATTCAGGTATTCCAAAGTGTAAAGATGTGGCCAAATTTTTCCAAAACTGGCAATAAACTTGGATTTTTTTCATTCTGGGGTTACAGAATGACTCAGGAATGGTCAAGCCCCCCCCCCAGGAGGAGTTTTGCTCTAGTAGGTGTTGTTTGGGTACCCCAAAATGAAAGCATCTTCCTGTGAGTCCCTTGGCCACCACAGCAGTGTCTCATCTCCAGCTGATGTTGGTGAGGCAGGAAAGTGTGCTGAAGGGCTTCTCCTGGAAAGTACCGGGGTTTTTTTGTCACAATAACGAGAGAACAAAAATACTGAGAGGCTCTTTGTAACACAGAACAGTTCCTGCTAGAAGAAGACGTCTTCTTTTCTGAAGGCTGGTAAGCACCTGAACCTGCCGTGGGGAGAGCGGAGGCAGCCCAGGCCCGGGAGGCACGGGCAGGTGTGGTGCATCCTCCTCCCTGGGAAGGGCACCTGGGGACAGAGCAACGACATCAGAGAAGCACATGGAGGGGGAAAGACATGGGAGGAATGATGGGGATATAGGGAATGCTGCCCAGTTCCCTCCCTCCACAGCCAGAGCTGAGCACAGAGCAGATGGCAGAGGCAGCCCTGCTGTGCACCCTGGTGCAGCCGTGGTTGAGAGCAGGATGTTAGCAGTCATGCTGCTGTGTAAATACACAGCTGGGACACATGTTCTCCATTTATTCCTGTTTCATAAAGGAGTTTGTTGTGAAACTACACTGGCCTTTAACATCACGTTTTGTGGTGCTACTGTGCAGGGCTGGCTGCGTGTCCCGAGTCCTGCCTTGTCACACAGCACAGAGCAGGACCTGGGAACCCTGGCACTCCATGGTAATCAGGCTGGAAGGGACCTCTGGAGTCACCTTGCCTGACCTCCCTTGAGCAGGATCCTTTTCACCACAGGGCAGAGGTTTCTCATTTCATCCCACCCTCCTCCAGCCACGTTGTGCTGCAGGGAGCACATATGGAGCACATTAGACAAATTTAATTGTGCCATGACATGCACATGCACTGACACTCTTCAACAACTTGGTCACAAGCTCTGTCTCTGACAGGAGCCAAGCAGGACAGCCCAGTGGGAGATGTCTGGGAGCTGTGGTGCTGCCAGCTGGATGCAGCAAAGGAGGCACAGAGGTACAAAGCCACTGCTACCAGCCAGGCAAGCAGCCCTAATCCCCTCACTTCCAGATTTCTGTGTGGCTGAAACATAACATTTTAATATTCCAAGATTTTCTCGTGTCAATGTGCAAATTTTGTCTGTAAAAAAGTCACACACAGTCCTCTGTGCATGGTGCCAAGCAGCAGCCTGACTCCAGTGACCCTGCTGGGTGCAGGAGGTGGGCAGAGGGCTCACATCCCCTGCAGTGCCCTGGGCAGCACCAGCCATCTGAACTATCCTGCAGATAATTTATTAAAGGTTTTGGTGATCAGGGCACCTAGCTGCTCCCTACACAAATATTTAGAAGAGAGGAAACACTGAGCAAACTCTCTATCCTTACAATAACCTCATTTCTTGTTCTCCAGTAAATCAATTTGCTTTGTGTTTCTCGGGAAGATCAGTGGGGTGAGGAATCAAAAATCTAAAATTAACCTCATAAAGCTTATAAACTTCAGTGATTAAGTCTGGGGTGGACAGGCATCTTCTCTGATTGTAATTATGCAGGCAATCAGCTTGAAATATATCAGACAGTTTAAATTATTGCCCAATAACAATAAGCTCATAAAACCCTCTAGAAGACAATTTCTCTTATCCTAATTCCTGGTAATGGAAAGAGCCCTTACAAGAAAAACCTGCTGCATTGCATAGTAAAAATGACAATTTAGTCCCCAGTATCACAGCAGAAGTTTTAAAAATTTAACTGCAATAAGATAGAGCCTTAAACTTCCTAAAACGAGAAAATAAACTCTGGATCCAGAACTGAGAAACCAGGGATTGGAGTGAGAGAGGCAGCTAACTAGCTGCACATTTATGAGCTGAATTTATTGCCTTATATCTTCCACTTGTGATGACTCTTGGGCTGTGCCTGAGGATGGCTCTGAAGACTACCAGGTTCTCAAACTCCCTGGTACATCTCATTCAGTCTTTTGTGTTTTAAATAGGCAGCTTTTTTCATACTGCATAAAAAATACATAATTACATAGCCTTAAATGAATGCACTCGTTAAAATCATTGTATTAATAATCCAGTGTGTATGTGTATATGTATATATACATATATAGTTGAAATTAATAGGTAGAATGGAAATTAAGAGAGCCTGTGGGGACTTTACTCAAGTCCAAATATGTGTCAACACCTTCTCAGCACACCAGGTGTCCCAACACCAACTGGTGACATTTTTGTGCTTGTGGCAGGATCTTGTCCTCTTCCCCTGGGGTTGGTGGCACTTGCTGTGCTCCTGCTCACACCAGGAAGGATTGGCAGGGCTGGGCTTGGGAGCTGCTAACGCTGTTTTGGATCACGTCACAAAACAAAACAGCAACAACAAACTAATAGGAGAACAATCTGGGAAGCATGTAGTGCTTTCATCCTCTGATTCTCTTCAGCATAATTCTGACAGTAATGCACTTCCTTACACAACACCTTCATCACTGTTCCCGTGCAGATGCAGATATCTGGGTGTTGTACGGAATGAGAAGTTCCCTGTTTTCCCACCACTGACAGGATTTATGCTGTGTGATGTACAGCTCAGGACACTGCTCCAGCCCCACAGCCCCCTGGGGAGGTACTCACTCTGTGACTCAGGGGATGGCACTCATCTCCCAGGTTTCCCATCGGGGTGCACATCCTCAGGCTTGCGCATCCAGACGCTGACGGCACAGCACATCCCTCCTCCGCACTGCTGGTCCCGGTCACAGGCCTGCAGTTCAACACAGCACTAAGCAAATTAAATGAATAATAAATGTAGAACAGAAATAGGACAGATCAGGTGCTCAGGAGCTGCCTCTGGCACCCCTAAGTTATCATGGCTCATTAAGGCTGAATAATAAGATTTAGGGCTGGTTTGCGATACTTGTGTCTCCCATGGATTGTAACGTGCAGGCTCCTGGCACAGTTTGGAGTTGAGGCCAGGTTGTTTAAAGCCAGGACCACACACAGAGCTGCTCTGGGCCAAACCCAGGACTGTCAGTGATTTACAGTCCCAACTTCTGAGCACTGATAGACCATGGCATGTGCCCTTGCTTTCCCAGCTCCCAGTGAGCTCAAGCAGGAGCAAGGATCAACCACACTAAACTTGTCACCAAAAGAGTCACCAAACCAGTCTTATGGAGAAGCTAAGACAAGAAATCATCCATTAATTTAATGACTTTTACATCACTATTCCTTCCTACTTCATATCATGGTTGTGAGCACCCTTGCAAGAGTTTTGTTAGAGAAGTCCAAGTGGAAGTGGCTAAAACAGAAGTTTAAATATGGATTCTGTGGTTGTTATCTAGAATTACACATAGCTAGAGGTTTTAAGAAAAGCTTTGCATAAGTCTCCACATCCCAAAACAATGCTGCTGTGGTAGCATTCCCCTTCACGGGAGGCAAAAAAATATTTTAGCCACTTGCCCAATACAGCTTAGATAAGCAAAAACCAAAATGCAACTAGTGGGTATGTTTTTAAAACCCACAAACCATGAAGAGCAATCGACACATTAGGGTTTGAAAACATGCCACTGTACATCTTTCAGTTGCTTTTTAATCAAAAGCTTATATAGATTTAATGCAAAAACCAGCCTCCTTTCTCCAGTGAGAAATGCCATCAGTTAAAGGTTCTGATTACACCCCCAATGTAAGTTTGATTAACTCACTGCTCTGGGTGTCTGACAGCAGCAGTGAGACCGAAGGCACTGCTCAGCACTACGTAAATGGGAAACTCATAAAAACGTACGTAAATGATGATAACAGCTCTGGGGAAGGCACATATCAGAGTAAACATTCCCTTGAGAGAAAAACTCACTGATCTTACCTTGGGATTTATATCATAAATGACTTTAGACTGTACTCACTGGGTAAATATTGCACTGACCAGCAGAAGCCAGATCAAAATAATGTTTAAAGATCAGCCAGTAGTTTAGGAAGAAGCTGTTGCATTAGGATCACTATTAAATTGTGTGTGACCCTAAATACAGAGCTCTGTGCTGCAGGTAAGCCCAAACAGAGCATTTGTTTGTAAGATTAATGTGGCCATAAAACTACAACTCCAGCCTGCCAGGTAGATAACATTCACTTTCTGACCTCTCTCTTTAAAAAATTAAATAAATAAATAAGCACTCTAATGATATTATTTCACCCTAGTCACAAATAAAAAAGCAGTGATTTTGGCTGCCCCCTGCACACTGGTGTCCACTGCTTAGCTGGAGTCACAGGCTCTGCTATTTCTCACCTGTCAGCTCTCAACTCCTTTTTTTTTTTTCTCAGTTATATCTCAAACTCCATTCATGTCTGTGGGGACTGGTCCTGGGGTGAAATACCACTCAGTTGAAAAACCCACCTGAGTATGTTCCACCAGCAACATACAGCCTGAATGTCCAGGCTGAACAATTTCTTCCCTAAACTCTCACACACATATTTACATCTGGCAGAACTTTTAAGGCTCCCTTTCATAAAATGTATGACAAGTTTTGAAAATATTCAACCCGAGCGTTCCTGCCCACACCTTATCTGTAATGTGTAATTCCTGCTGCTACTCCTGAACTTCCCAAACACCACACGAGCACCTCATTAAAACACAGCTTTCAGGAAAATCAGCCAGCCCTAGAATATGTCCCAGGTGAAATGCCAGCTGCAAAGGCAACAGGTGTCAGCACAAGAACCACCACTGAAGTGAAGAAAGTTTGAAAAAAATCCTTAGATTGCAAAGGAACAATTGGGGAACACCTATATCAGCTCTCGTTTGAGATTTGCCAGTTCATCAAAAGCCAAAAATGCATCAAAGTGGTTTAAGCAGAAATGCTCTGCAATAGTTAATAAAGTAGCATTTTCTATTCTAATCTATTTTTACTTTTTGAATCTGGCTTGTCCTTGATCTATTATTCAGTGCCTCACTACTACTTTATTTAATGGATTAATTATGCTTTAAAGGTGTAGCCGCAACTCTAGTAACAGATAAACTGCTTCTCTGTTGCTGGAAATGTTTCTACTTAAAAGAAACTTGAAATCTTCAAATATTAAAAAATTCCTTTACATTATCTGCTCTAAAAAAAAAAATAATCAGTCCTGGGAACTGATCTGACTTCCAGAGAAATGCCCATGAGCTGTTTCATGGACTTCAGGGGTCCAGACAGGGAGTCTGGACAGCCACAGAGAAATCTACTGCTGTGTGTGCAACTTCTGATGGTTACAAAAGACATGTAAGCTCTCAAAGGAATGCAAGTGCTGAGTTATTAATCCAAAGCAAACACTTAAAAAATAATTTTACATAAAAGTGATGCAACGCTTTGGGTTAAATAACATCTTTAGGGAAAAAAAAAGTATTTTCACAACCAGAGTAAATCTTGAGCCTAAAAACAACAACGAGACTTGTTTGCAAGGGGTGGCTATTGAGGGGAAAAAGCAGCACAGTCATAGACAAAGCAAAAAAACAAGAAGGAAAGCAGCATTTTCCAAGGATTGTAATCCTGCCCTGTACACTGAGGGGCTGGAGGAACTTGGGGTGCCCAGTGGGCAGTGCAATGCCCTGAGCCAGACCCTCTCAGAGCAGGTTTGGGGACTGCTGGGGCTGCATGGGAGGAGATGGGAGACAGCTCCAGCCCTCGAAAAGCAGCAGGAATCTCTCTGCACGCTCCTGGACCAGCCTGGAGACAACCCCTCCCGAGTTCCAGACATCTCTGACCCCAAAGGAACAGACCCCACGCTGTGGTATCCCCTCACCTCAGAGACCCACGAGTCCCAGCATTGCCCACCGCAGAGACTGACACCTGGCATCACTCACTGCAGACACCCCCCGGCTCTGACACCGCTTAATCCTGACCGAGCCACAGCTCTGGAGAGATGCCATGTCCGGTATCACTTATCCCAGACGCACCCCCAGGTCCTGTCACCTCTCATCACCTGGCACTGCCTTCCCTCCCAAGCCCTCGTTATCACTTATCCCAGATCCGGCCATCCGTCACCGCGCTGGACACCGCTCCGTCCTGGCATCACTGATTGCGGACAGACCCCGAGTGCCGGCAGTGCTCACCCAGAGAGATCAACCGGGGGAATCCGGCACGGCAGAGCACTCCGTTCTCTCCGGGCATCCCGCACGGCAGAGCGCTCCGTTCTCTCCGGGTATCCCGCACGGCAGAGCGCTCCGTTCTCTCCGGGCATCCCGCACAGCAGAGCGCTCTCCTCCCTCCGTGCACCCCTTATCCCGGGATGTTCCCCCAGTCCCGCTATCACTCCCCACGAACAAACCCGACTTCCCTCCCCCGCAGCCCCGACCCGCCGCAGCCCTCCCGGTGCCGGTGCCGGTGCCGGGTTCCCGTGCGTGCCGCCGGTGCCGAGCGGCGGCGCTCACCCCGGTGATGACGGCGCCGTGCCCCGCGGCCAGGAGCAGCAGGAGTATCAGCAGCAGGAGCAGCGGGAGCGGTGGCAGCCCCGGCGGGGCTCCGCGCAGCCTCCGCATGGTGCGGTGCCGGTGCCGGTGCCGGTCCCAGCGCTCCCCACGGGCACGGTGCGGCGCAGCGGAGCCGGGCTCGAAGCCGGGCTCGGAGCGGGCCGGAGTTATAAAGCCGGGGCTGAGTCACCCCCGCCCGGCAGCGCCGCGGCCGCGGGGCTGTGCGCACACACCGCGCCCAGGTGCGCGCTGCGGGCGGAGGGGCGGGGGGGCGCAGGGATGGGACAGACGGGGGAGGCTGAGGGGAATCCCACAGCGTGCTGGGGACATCCCGCATCAGGGCTGGGGGAGCTGGGCTTGGGGGGTGACATCCCACAGCAGCTGTAGGGGAACGTCCAGGGTTTGGGGGGAGCATCCCGCAGTGTGGCTGAAGGATTTCACAGGGCGGGTGTGGGGGGGTCGTCCCGAGGCTGTTTGGGGGACACCCTGTAGCAGGTATGAGGATGTCCCACTGCAGGTCTAGGAGTTCACCCCAAGGATGGCTGTGGACATCCCACAGCAGATCAGGGAGCAGGGAGACATCCAACAGCAGGCTGGGGGGAAACATCCCACAGCATATTGGGGACATCATGCGACAGGTCGGGGACACAGCAAGTCCTGAGGACATCCTGCAGCAGGATGGGGGGATTCCACAGCAGCTCAGAGCACATCCCACAGCCACTGGAGCCAGCATGGACCATGTTCCATCTGCTCCCTGGCCAGCAGCAGACCCAGACCCAATGTTGCCCCTGCTCCCTCTGTGAACAGAAAACAGCTCTGTTCTTCGGCAAGCATGGCTCCCACCAAAGATCCATGGGAAGACACTGAGAAGAAGGAGCACTGGGAGCAGAGAGCCCCATTCCAGAAGTGATTCCTCACTGGTTCCTTCCAGCAAATGCCAGGCTATGGTCTCATGGTCTCAGTGAACACCTCTTTCTACACGCACACCAGTGAAATTCAGTCAAACCAAGGTCTAACCACTAATGGTGGTACCTTTGGACACCTCTGTCCCCTGTGGGAGGAGGACATCACTAAAACACATCCAATATTTCCTTCCCTTCTTCTCTCATTCTTTCTTCTGTATTTTCCTTACTTTTCAAACTCTTTATGCTTCTTTTTGCCTTTCTTCTCCCTCCTAACTCCCTTTTTGTTCCTTTTCCTGCCTCTCCGTCCCTATTCCATCTCTCTGGGCCCTTTGTTCTACTCCCACCCTCCAGCATGCCCCATTCTCACAAGTAGGTCCCTTTTCCCCAGCTTTTCCAATTTATATTTTTATTCCAACTGGGAAGGCTGAGCCTTTGCAGAGCCCACATTTCCCTGAGCCCTCAGCCAGGCTGGTCCCTCTGAGCACAGCTGGAGGGGAGCAGGGCACACACCGAGTGTCTGGCACGGTTCATCCCACTCAGGAGCTGTCAAATCGATTCCTTGGTGGCCTCCCCTGGGGGGTCAGTCTGTCTGGAGGGGTTCTCATTACAAACCTGGCCTTTTTGGGTGCTTTATTTCGTACAAGTGCGCTCAATGCAAATATGGGCTGGGTAAATAGAGCTGAGGATGCTTTAAAAGCGAATTGGGATAAGCCAATTTTGACGTGAAAGGATTAAAAATAACTGGAATGTATCCTTAGTTGTTGTAAACTCATGTTTCTGCCTGAAGAACTGGCAGTTTAAACCAGGTGAAGGGATTAGCTTGTTTTAAATTCTGTTTGTATCCTAGAAACTAAAAATGAATGTAAGCCAGGAATGATTATTTTCACAATCTCCACGTGCCCAGAACTTTCAAAAAACAAATAATCACTTTCAACTCTAAATGTCCTGATCCTCTAAAAACACTATAGAATTGAGGAGAAATAATAAGGGGGAAGGAAAGAATTTTGTGCAGGTTTATGTAGACTCAATCATTTCTTGTAAAAGCCATTTGACATAAAATGTGTAATTTATGAAAGGTTGTCAGTCCTGAGCCTGGAAGGGCAGCATTATACATTACAATGGGGATACTACAGATTTACTAGAAGCCACCTTAATGTCAATATTCTTACTACCAATTTGTCTAAAACTGGTTTGCTATCAGAAGAAACTTTTCACATCTATGTGACTTTGAGGTGATTGCAAAATTGCAATGAAATATTAATTAATTTCACTTAAATCATTCCTGTTCTTAATAAAAGGTGAAAGTTGAGGAGATGACTTTCTGAATACCAGTGTCATTACAATTGTTTTACTGCAAAAGTAGTAAAAATCCACAATGTGTCTTAAATGTAAATCCTCACAGTGCTCATCTCATAAATGCATCAGAGTTTCAGAAGTCTTTTTTATTTCTTTGCTCCACTTTGAAGAGTGGCCTCATATTACTTTTCTTCATGTAAAAGGTTTTTTGCATAGTATGGTTTTTACTGAACTAATTAATTCTGAGATATGTAACATTTCTCTCTGTGTCCTTTCAGTCTTTTCTGGTACCAGACCAAGAGCACCCCGTGGGACACCTGGGGACAGCCCAGGGCAGAAACAGCTCTCCAGCCTTTCTTACATTATCACAATTAACACAGATACCATCCCCTGACAGCAAATACTGTCCACTGACCCTCCTGATACTCCTCTGGTATAAAGGAATCCACCCCACAACCTTTTTTCCTTCCATGTGGGAGCACCCAGCAGGAGGATCCAGTGCAACCACCCTTGGGCAAGGCTTCAGTGGAGCTCCAGCTTTGGCTGTGCTTGGGAAGGGTTTGGCTTCTTCCCAAGAGGGAACCCCAAAAGTGCCACTTTCAGATCACCTTCAGAGATCCACTGAGCCCCTTCCACCATAAAAATTCCAATATCAGGATTAGGGAACATCACTGTGAATTAATCACAATACTTTGGAATTGATACAATATGATAATGATCATTCAAAGTCCTGAGTTCCTTAAGACTCTGGAGTGCAATACCTGCTTTTAGCTGTCAATGCAGTTGGTGGGTATCTCTGGTTCTTCTCAAAGCCTCAGTTTTACTGAAGATTGTCTATATGAGTAGGCATTCAAATAATTATTTGGCCTATTCAAGTGATAATGCACTACAGAGTTTACAGAATTTTGAAGAATAAGAATGTGAACACATCAACTATCTAAAAGATAATTTTCTCATAAAAGAAGTGAGAAGAAGCATGTGTTGCAGGATAGGAGAATTATCTTTTGCCCTAAAAACTCTCTTAGTAGTGACAATATCTAATTTGTTTAATCGTTCACACTGTATATCCAAAAATGGTCTTGATTCAGCAAAACGGTGAAAGTTTGCTGACTCTTGTGGAGGAAGAATGTGTTTATTTATATCAGATACATAAAATGTATAGTGTAGGTGTAAAGTTCACACAAGGTATGAAAGACCTCAAATCAGTTGCCTGTAGTGCCTGAAATAACCCAAACACACAAGACATTCAAGAATAAACTTTTGAGCTGGCATGTAGTCCTTATTTCATCCAACATTTCTGCTTTAGGTCAATAATAAATGTTCAGTGGAGATTGACAGACAAACAGCCCAAGACACTTCTCAATCATTTGTTTTCTCTCCTGGGGTCTGTACACGAGGCACAATTTCTGCTGACATTAATTTGCATCCCCAGCATTCACTCAACCACCATTAATGTTTTTTTTTTTGAGTTGCAAATATTTTCGTAAATGACTTCCAAGTTTTCTGCCTATTTCTCTGATGTGGCTGGAGTTGGCCAGTGCCTTCTCAAGTTACCAGCAGCAGTCTGGCAGAGAAATGGAGGCTTCATCCCTGCAGCTCTCAGTGAGACTGTGAAAGGCAGCTGGGATCCAAGGTGTGAGTGGCTTGGCAAGTCTGGGCACTCCGGTGTGACGCCGGCTCGCACGGACAGCGGTTTGCACGGTGCGGAGAAAACGAGAGGCAGTTCAGGCTGTGAGACGCAATTCTCACACGTGGGATTGCCTTTGGAGACGTGCATGGGGCTGCTGCTTGTGGCAGCTTGCAGCACTGGCTGAGAGCTCAGCACCTTTCTGCCCCGGGATGATGCAGGTGAGGGGAGCAGCAGCATCCACACACCTCATGCTCACGCCTGGCCTCTTCTGACGTCAGACAAGCCAATTTCTAAGAAGCCTAAATAAAAATGCTGATTTTGGGATTAGAAGAGGCACCATTGTCTAAATTCCTACCAAATCAATCCATAAATTTCATTAGTAAATGCAAAATGTAGAGATAAATTGTGTTTTAATCTAACAGGTATATCTCAAGCGATATTAAGCACTGACTTACAACAATGAAGACAATTTCCCTCAGCAAACTACTCCAACTCTTAAGACCTCGTTTCCTGTTTGAATTTCACTGATCTGGACCAGCATAGATATTAAGCCCTCTAATATCAGAAATTTTCACCTTACATGTGTAATAAGCTGGGAACAAATTCCACAATACCTGTTTCACTACACAGCAACGTTTTGGTTACCAACAAGTGATTCTGGTAGCTCATCTCCATGACCTTTCCAACAGGCCAACAAACTTTGCAAAGTCTCTGGCATGATTTCAGGAATATTGTCATCCCCTGGGAATTGCCACTCTGTTCTATTATTGGTTATATAGTCTTGCAGACCAAGTCAACAATTAGTGTATAAATATAATGAATACACTAATAGAAATGAAACAGATTGACAAAGAACTTCAGCATTAAGGAAGCACCCACAAGTGATTTTATTTCTGGGGTCAGACAAGAAATAATTGTAATGAGCTGCTGTTGTAGCAATCTGTTCCCAGTGCTCCTGGAGTCTCATTACGCCGCTTTTCAGCACTGCTGTTGTCATAGTAGTCCCTGAAGAACCTTATGTAAGGAATAAGATGATGGTTCTGCAGTGTGTTAAAAAAGAGCATTTAACAGATAAGTGCTAATGTTCCAGATTAGGGATTCTCACTCCCTTACTCTGCACTGGCTCATGTAATTGCATGAATCACTTTGATTGCCAAGTGCACGCTCTCCCGTCAGCTCAGAGGGATTGAAGTGGAATATTACAGAGTCTGCTCAGGAAACAGTGCTAGAATAAGGAAAAGCTGCAAACATACCACAAAAACTAACAATTTTTAGTTACTCATGAAATTTACTCCTTTGATTTGCACACAGATTTTGTTTAGACTTTTGTGCAGACGTGACTGCGTTGGCAAAGTCCAGGGCAGCACAGTTCCAAGTGATTCAGCAGGAACTGTGGGTTTACGTGATGGGCAGGGACTCAATGCCTTTCTGTAATTTTCAGATATGTCTTTTAAAAAATGTAGAGTTCCTGCCAAGAAGATGCAGAATTGGTTTGGGGAGTTTGCTGGACTTTGAGGAAACGTTCTTTCAGCCTTTTTAATTCTTGCTGATTGCTTTTGGTGGGAAATGATTTTCTCCTACACACCAAAATGGGTCATGAGCTGTGAGCTGTGGGCAGAGGATCCTCTGGTGGAGCCAGGGTCTCTCCCTGCACACCTAGCCTAGAGAGTGAGGTCATTTATCATTGAAATGGGATTTACTGGGCCAGTAAGGGGGAAGGAGGTGGGGAGGCTTCCATGGCCACAGAAATCCACCAAACACAAGAACTGGAGAGGAGTTATTCAGGAGGGCATTGTTGTAGGTCTGCTCCCACCATGGACAGGCAATTTATCCTATGCCTCAATGGGATCTGGTGAGACCAAAGCCAAGCAGGTTTTGTAGGCTCATATTCAATAAACAGAACAGCCCAGCTCACCTTTCCTCCCTGCCAGGTTCTCATGAGTCCCCCTGGTCCCTTCCAGTTCTGCCTCCCCATCTTCCCAGGCACCACACAAGTCTCCTCTGTGTCCCTCCTCATGGAAACCTGTGGGAGCACTATGAATGCTGCTAATCCCTGGCTTGC